>NC_054704.1:54724045-54844045 GCF_016097555.1 Gigantopelta aegis
GAACCTGTTGCCCTATATGGTAGTGAAGTATGGGGTGCAAATTATATATCTTTAAAAAACATAGACACATTTCTGCCTGAAAAACTGCTTTTAAAATTCTGTAAACATACATTACAAACTACCAAGAATTCCCACAACTGGAGTTCAAGAGCTGAACTTGGCTTATATCCTATTTTAATGAATGTTGTAAAACGAATGGTGAACTTCCACTCTCATATGCAAAAAACTAAAAATATTCTACTGCAGTATGCTTTTAAAGAAAGCATGGCTTTAGAAAGAAAGAATATTGGTTGGCTTCACAAATTACATTCATTTATCGACCACTTAGGTCTAAACAGAAGTATTATTAACAGCCCAAACTATCTAATAAAGTTATTAAAGAATTTTTATCAAAAACATTTCCAAAAAAGTCTAAATATTATAAAAAAGACAAATAGCACTGGCAATAAAATGAGAACATATGAAACTCTCAAACAAGAAATATACTTAGAACCATATTTAATTCACTGCTTAAACCCAGATCATAGAAAACATTTCTCTAAACTCCGTCTTAGTGACCATAACTTGAAAATTGAAACTGGCAGGCATACAAAACCATATACTCCTCTTGACCAGCGTCTCTGTGATGAATGCAATATCATTGAAGATGAATTTCATCACATTGTACAATGTAAGAAATATAAGCATCAGCGGTCAAAGTTATTTCATTTTATCTCCAACTACAACCCTTCATTTTTAAATATGACACCCAAAGAGCAGTTTATTTTTATTATGAAAAATCAGGACCCAGCCAACATAGGTGTTATTTGCAAGTTGGTTTTCCAATATAATGAATAGACTGTAGTAGTGACATACATGTATGTGTATATATGTATGTAAAAATATAGTCATTAATTGTTTGTTGATATTGCAACTTTCTAATGTTATTTTGTGCACTCTGTTCCCATGTGGAATGTTTAAATGCAATAAATTTTATCTTATCTTATCTTATCTCTATGGTAATTTTAAATTGTGTTCTTAAAGAACCTTAATGGCCTTATGAAATGACAACAGGTTTCCTCTCATATTATCTACACCAAATGTTGAAAGAACCATGTAACCCCTCCATTTTATTTAATTTGAAATACATATATCAACAAATCATGTGACAATTCTTTCCAAAAGAAAATAACAAATCCAGTTCCACTTAAAATGTGCAGCCTCTGATAATAAATAAAATGTCTCACAGTGCAGCCTCTGATAGCTGTTGTGTTTGGTTGAACATGTATCAACAATCTTTGGACATTTTACTACAGAACATGACATTTATGGTGGGAACCACTCCGATTCGACAGCGCCCATAAATATTAATACGGTTCACCTGTACCTGCAAATAATGATATGCAGTGCACATGAGGTTTTGTGGGACGTTGGTTTTTTAGGGCTTTTTTTCTTCTTTTTTTCAATTAATTCAGTTCATTTTTGTCAGAGAAAGCACCTTACCAGTACATAAGATCAGGCTTCACACACCAAAATACTAGAATGAAATTATATGGACTTTTAAACATTGCACATAATAAAAATGAAATTATAAGGGTTATAATAAATTATAAAAGTAATTTTAATCCTTAACTTTATGTACCTACATGTAGCATGGTTATCACTTTAACAAAACTAACAGCTGACAAGTGGTGTTTTTTTATTTGTTTATTATTATTATTATTTTTATTACTGTTATTATTTTTTTAATATTCAATATTTGAAATAGTTTTATGAGAAACTGTACTAACATTTCATCTTGCTGTTCAATGCATTCACAAAGATTATTTCCTGGGCGATATTTTCATAATGTGAATTGTTCATGCATACTTTCATGCACAAAAATTAAATGCAGTTAGTAACTGACGTTTTATAAACATCAGTCGGACATATATACTATATAGTTATAGTACATGAATGAATATCTAAAGTCTGCAGTTTGTGATTTTTAATTGCTTAAAATAAATTGAATCACAAAGAACTAAATCATATCAAAACCCCCCCTGCTTCTTGTTCCATTACTAAACGGTATGACAGGACAAACAAAAATAGTTTTCTTGTAGCATATTAACAGCTGTTGAGACCATTCTCTCACTCCACTACAGATCTAGCAGCAATTTGCTCATCTCACTGGAGTTGTAATGGAAATTTGTTCATCTTATGTGGAGTACGCAGCGGCATAGGCCATATTCCGAGTGAAAAGATCAAGCAATGATCCAAAGACTGGCATTTTGAAACTTCAGTTAAAAAACGTAGTGTTCTTTACACTTTAGTGCTTCTGTTTATGTAATTTATGAAGAAGATAAAATTCTGATAATGACAGATGCAATTAAATGGAGAAGAAACATTTTCAAATTATCTTTTTTTAAGGCTATCTCCTGTGTTAGAAGTAAAACTGATTGTAGTTAAACAACTAACCCTGTTTTGTGATATCTCACAAATGGCAACAGAAATTTAATGGCAGTCACTGTGTACATTACTGTCATACTAATATTATGAAATGAAATATATACATGTTACTAATTAGTTTTTTCTTGTCTAAAATAATTAAAGCCATAATTTGTAGATGCTGTGGTGTTTGCCTGGTGTGCACATGTCTACATAAAATGCTGCAATCTCAAGTATATTTTTATTATTTAATCAATTAGAACAGACCACCAAAATTTCTTGTCTTAATGTCACACATCAAGTCTATAGTCGGTCCCAAAGGGAATGCCTTTTTTCACACTATGGAATTTGCTACAAATTATTTATTTCTGAGCCGATTATTTTGTAACTTGCACACAAAAAAATAGTATTGTTTTGTTATTTCCAAAACACTTTTACTTTTCTTCTTACGTCAAACCAAACTGCAATTATTAACAAAAAATATTTTTGTAGGAGAATGAGATGTACTATTGATTCCATTTCAACACTCAGTAGCAAGATGCTATTCCACTATTTTGTATTACAAAACTTTTCAAAAAAAGAAGAAGATTAACAACAATAATATACAAATTAACTTTGTTAAAACTGTGTATTTTGCATGAGTAAATGATGTCACAAAATAGGGAGGTGAGAATGCAGCTTTAAATCCAACTATTTAATTCTGTGTTGTTTTTCCACTTTGTGAACAAGAGCACCACGGTACATGTACATGAACACATAACCATCAAAACGATTAGTGTGGGTAGAAGGCCAGGACGTGGAAAGCAATGATGGCCCTCATGCAGGCCTGACCACCAGTGTCCAGATACTTTATGTCTGGGATCATCTTCATTTGCCACAATGCTTCAGTCAATCGAAGTCCAATAAACATGTCACGGAGTGGTCTCCAGGCCGGTGGGATTGTCCCACATCATCCCCAGGTAATAACAAAAAGATTGATGCCTTGTCTAATTCCAGACTGGCACAATAAGCAATTATTTATTATGCATAAAATGAATATGGGCGTTAGGGCTAACGCCACGAAAATCAGGTTAAATGGCGAGTAGATTTCAGAAGTGGAGACGTCTTTTGAGGAGACAAAAGCCGTGAAAACTGTCATGGGTGTAATAACCCAGTGTGAGGGTAATCTCGGCTGACCAGCAGTCTCCGAATACATCATCACTTCCTGTTCCCTAGACATGGAATTATGTTCCTTTAAATTATCTGTCAGGTCGCGTTTACCAACATAGACTTAAATGTGGTCAAACATAGCCTGACAACAAACAGAATGAATTTAATCCGTGACTTAGGAATAGGAAGCCATGTAATAAACCAGTTGATGTTACTGTGCTGTCAGCAATAGATACAGTTTCACATCAGGGTTAGACACAAGTGTATACATGTTGTTTAGTGACTACCTAGGCGAAACAGTCATTAAATACAACAGTATAGGATTTGAATTCAACATAATAAGCTTCAGTTAAAGCATATAAAAATGCCAAAGAACAGAATAAATTAACATTAAGTACTAGCTGTTCATGTGTACAAGTAGTTATATATTAAAATGATCTCCAGTCATATTGTTCTGTACTAAATGTATTTGATATATCAGTATATAAAAGAATAGAATGTAATGTTTGTTTTAACACTTGACACTATGGTTATTTGCCGTCTTGTCATAGTGATTTAACATTAGGTTTAGATGCTACTCGTACCATAGAGTAGCAATAGATATTTATTAAGCATTTACTATGACTAATCTTATTTGTTAAAAGGCCTGCTTTATTTATCTTATTTTTGGAAAGGACTGATCTCCATTATACCAACAAGAACTGTTTAAAAACAAACAAACTTTTCAATAAGAAAACCAATGTACTGCAAGACATTGACAATGTAACCACCATGACACTTAAGCCGAATTTACAAAGCCTGTTTTCGTCTTACATACATGTAACTACATACATTTACAATGCTTAAACACCAGAATTTAAGAAAAACAGGCTTCGTAAATTTGCCCATTATCTTTAAAAATGACTGATTCCATTGAGAGTTGGCATAGAATGTCAACACCTTTTCACACCCGATATCCAAAATACTGCTTTAACGCGCGTACCTACTAGAAAGCCACTAGGCAGACAGGCAAGCTCAAAGGTGCAATAAACCTATAAATTGTTTTAATATTCTTATGTGAATATATGTTTTTATTGGTGTACTTTCAGATCAAAGTGCCATCAAACGTCTTCACTGGAGAAGCTTTAAACATATTTGATGTTGATACATTTGATGTATGATGGAATGCGGTCAACTTGCATGTAACCACTCAAACTGCAACATGTCAATAAAAAGGTTTCAACTCGTTCATCTATTACATACCGGTACTGATCAACAAACGGGGCGGAACGTAGCCCAGTGATACAGCGCTCACACGATACGCGGTCGGTCTAGGATCGATCCCCATCAGTGGGCCCATTGGGCTATTTCTTGCTCCAGCCAATGCACCACGACTGGTATATCAAAGGCCGTGGTATGTGCTATCCTGTCTATGGCATGGTGCATATAAAAGATCCCTTGCTGCTAATCAAAAAGAGTAGCCCATGAAGTGGTGACAGAAGGTTTCCTCCCTCAATATCTGTGTGGTCCTTAACTATATGTCCGATGTCATAACCGTAAATAAAATGTGTTGAGTGCATCATTAAATAAAACATTTCCTATTTGATTAACAAACAAATTTGAACAAGTTAATATTCATGAAACATACATGTACTGTTTAATTCAGTAAATCGATGGTCACAATGGGCCTAAAGTGTTCACACAACATTCGTACTTCCAACAGATACGGTAAATCGATGGTCACAATGGGCCTAGAGTGTTCACACAACATTCGTACTTCCAATAGATACAAAAACTAATAGGATTCACACTTTCATGTTGATCCACCATTGCCTCCGAAAAAGTAATACCTCATCTCGCCTTTTTAATTCATAAACTACAGACAGGCAATACAAAAATCACTGCTTTGCATATTTAAAAAGTAAGTAGTTTACTGACAAAATCTTCGTGCCGGGTAAAGTTTGACATAAAAATTTGGAGTGGTGAGTAAGCGTGCCAGTGTGACATGCAGGGTTATGTACTCAAGTGCTTAACTTGTGTCTTGCTTCTCGCATATATGTACCAGTGATTTCACCTTTTAGTTAATCTTGGTGAGGGGGGAAAAACAGTACATTTTGCACTAGCCGTCAGTTTTGTGGTTTAAAAAAACTGTGCACATTATGTTGTGGTTCATGTTGGGGTTTTTTTATATTAAAATTTCAATGAGGGATGTGCATATTATACACTGGTGCGCATAATACATGGAAAAATAGGTTATTTATCACACACAACCACATACATACATGTACATACTCATACAAAGATTCATCTCCCACGAGCTGAATAATATATAATGATACATAATATACTAGTATTTAAATTGGGGGTGGGATCTAGCTCAGCTGGTAGAGTGCTCGCCTGAGGTGCTTGCGTCATAGGATCGAACCACCTAAGTGGACCCATTCTTCAATTATTATTTCCATCCCCCATCCCAACCAGTGCACCATGACTGGTATATATCAAAGACCATGATATGTGCTTTCCTTTAAAAATTACCAAATGTTTGATACCCAATGGCTAATAATTAATAAATCAATGTGCACTAGAGATGTTGTTAACCAAAACCATCTTTATCTTCAGTAAAAAGAAAGAAAGAAGTGTTTTATTTAACGACGCACTCAACACATTTTATTTACGGTTATATGGCGTCAGACATATGATTCAGGACCACACAGATTTTGAGAGGAAACCCGCTGTCGCCACTACATGGGCTACTCTTCCGATTGGCAGCAAGGGATCTTTTATTTGCGCTTCCCACAGGCAGGATAGTACAAACCATGGCCTTTGTTGAACCAGTTATGGATCACTGGTCGGTGCAAGTGGTTTACACCTACCCATTGAGCCTTGCGGAGCACTCACTCAGGATTTGGAGTCGGTATCTGGATTAAAAATCCCATGCCTCGACTGGGATCCGAACCCAGTACCTACCAGCCTGTAGACCGATGGCCTGCCACGACGCCACCGAGGCCGGTTTTATCTTCAGTATTTAAATTAGTTGCACCATACTGGGTACAGGTACATCCACAGGACACTATCACCTGCGCATAGATTCACAGACAAATGAATAATACCTGTACCTCCTACAGAGATTAATACTTCTCCCACGAGCTCAATAATTTATCACATCGGCTGTGTGGCAGATTAATGCGTACATAAATCTCGGGTACAGCGATGGTAACTGTTGGAACAGCGTCAAGCTGAAGGTCAGAGGAACAAAACCGAAGTCGCCAAGCCGAGTGATGGATTTGAAAAGCATGTGTATTGCTCCACTTGAAGCCACGTGACCGATCCAATATACCTGCCACTTACAGGTGTGCAAGTAGGTGACAGGTGCCAAAGATAACATGATTAATAAGAAAGTCCCCCCCCCCCCAACTCATTATATAAAAAAAATCAATGGTGGGTGGATTCAGTCAAGAAGGGTTCTTGAAGGTTATTTGAAACCCATCACACTTTACATTTGATTAATATATTTTACAAAAGACAAACAATATAAAGAAAAAACAATGAAAGATAGGTTATTTTATATACCTTGACGCATCTAAAAATTGCTTATTAAACAAAATGCTATTCAACGTTATTTTTCTTTAAAAAGATAACAGACGCACCCCCCCCCCCCCCCACCCCCCAAATTTGTTTTAAAAGAAAGTTAGATATTCAATTAGATCTACTCCATGTGGAAATTCTAGATCTTACTATCCAAAAAAAAAACGATGGCCATTTGGATTCATGCTAGGACTTTAGCACCTGGAGTCTAAAAGTTTAAGTCATATTCACATGCATTCACAGTGTAAACATACTATACATGCAGTCTTAATTTAGTTGAACTTAAACTATAAACCAAGTTTCAGTGACGTATAAGACTTATATTTTATGAGAAATTGACCGTATCATGAAACTTTAACATTAAACTTCAGTGCAAAAGTTGATGCCGCTGCCATTGGAAATATAATACCTACATGTATATCTGACCTTATTACTTTGTAAAAGCAAGACAAAAAGGTTACATTCCACATTTTATTCTTAGTCCGCTATATCTACCAGTAAGTTTTATAAGAAAAAGTCCTGGAAATTAAAATTTTAAAAACTTGGCCTGTTTTTTTATTTTTTAAATATGTTTTTTTTTATTCAGTTACCAGTTGACATGATTTATGTGGGTATGGCACGCCCATGTGTATACAGGATATATCTAATACATTCATGCAGAGGCTGCACTGCACTTCAAGTTCTCCTTCACGTAGTTATTAAAAGCTTTCCGCTATAATAAAAATCACCTGTTCCAACACTCCACAAGATTGTCATTGTTGTTCCACAACCAATGACAGCGGGATGGGGGAAAATGTAAAATAGCACTCTCGAAAAACACAAACAATGCATAACAGAGCGAAAATAAATGACAGTTTTGACATCAGGGTGATATTCAAACCTTCTGTGCAAAACTAACAGCAAACTGAGATGGAATTACAAAAATACACAGACTGAATTAAAAAGAAACATGGGGACGCTGATGTAAAAAAAATAAAAAAATGCACCAGTACATGTATGACATTGTGGTAAACAGAAGGCAAAGGGACAGAAACTACCACCATTCTTTGACCTAATAAACTAAACCCTAAAAACCCGGCAATACTCAAGGCTGTTAAATAAGGAAGGAAATGGTTTATTTAACGACGCACTCAACACATTTTATTTACGGTTATATGGCGTCGGACATATAGTTAAGAACCACACAGATATAGAGAAAGGAAACCTGCTGTCGCCACTTCATGGGCTACTCTTTTCAATTAGCAGCAAGGGATCTTTTATATGCACCATCCCACAGACAGGATAACACATACCACGGCCTTTGATATACCAGGCGTGGTGCACTAACTGGAGTGAGAAATAGCCTAATGGGCCCACTGATGGGGATCGATCCCAAACCGACTGCGCAACAAGCGAACGTTTTATCACTAGGCTATGTTCCGCCCCACAGGCTGTTAATAAAGGCCATCAAGGAGAGAAAATAAACGTAGCAGATGGTCTTTGTAGATTTAATAAGACAATCTATCATAAGGGAAATCCAACAGACACAAGTGATTGATTATTTTTCTTTCCACCCCAGCTATAGTTATCTTACAACTTTAAAAACAAATCCCACCAAAATATTACAACACTCACCATGACCTTTATGCAGTGTGGCCAAAATAGAACATTTACAATTTTCCATCTTAAAACAGTTAAATCTATCTTGTAGCCAGGAAAATACAAAGAATCCTGAAATGCCAATAATGAACAAGTTTGTGTTTACCAATTAGGTATGTGTAAAAAAATAATGCTAAAAGCTCCCAAGTGAATAACATATGTATTTAAAGATTTTGTCATATTGACTTTCAAATGGTTTCTCAATTGCTCTTATGCAATGCTCGTGTTGTAAACAGTGGCATATGGCATCTCTGTGGCTTTTCACAGCTAATGTTTGACTAATCTCAGCTGCAATATTAGACAATTGTAAAAACAGACTTAATAGACATTCAGAACTCAGTTCAGTACAGTGTCCCTTTTATGAAGGGGTTATCTAAGGGCAGGTCAACTGTAATAACTAGGGGTATCACAATACATCGATGCATCACGATACTACTGCTGACGATAGATACAATACACGATATCCTTGCTTATGTATTGATTCCTATATTAATTTCCTATTCATTTACCAACACCAATTTGTACTGGTATGTACTTATTATTTCATCTTTGAAAAACAGAAGACAGTGGACAGTAAATATGTGCCTGGTTATGATATGGTATTTCTATATAATAATATTAAACTGTGTTTTACTGTTATCAGGTTTATTTCTTATTTTTAAATCACTTCACCTATGCTTGATCATCTTGTGTTACGAGGAAACCATCGTGAATCAGGCATCACGATATATATCGTATCATGGGCTAGATATCATGATACATATTGAAACTTGATACAGGTGTATCATGACTACCCTAGTAATAACTATCAGCCATCAAGAGAGAAATTAAAACTGAAAATTATCTTCCTGTTTATCAGAGACGGGCTCTTTAGGGATGCACTGTATTCATTAGTTCCCAGGTGGTGTCTCATTTATTATTCTCCTTTTCATTGCCAGATCCCATAACTGTGTTGGTCAGAGCAGAGATTGTAATTAATATTTACTCAGTGTCAAGACCACTACAGTGACATCTGTTCGGTCGTCTGACCGACCTACACATTATTCTGTGTCACTGTGATGTGTCACACACACCGATCTTGCACTCTGCAAACTGATTGAATTCAATGGAATGAATGAATGAATGAATGAATGAATGCTTAACACCCCAACACAAAACATACATTGGCTATTGGGAATGAATAAATGAATGAATGAATGTTTAATGACACCCCAGCACAAAACATACATTGGCTATTGGGAATGAATGAAGGAATGAATAAATGGATGGATGGATGGATGGATGGATGGATGAATGAATGAATGTTTAACGGAACCCCAGCAGGAAAATACACATCGGCTATTGGATGTCAGAAAGGTAACTGGCTATTAGGTGTCAAACTATGGTAAATTGCCTCAATGAAGTAATGATCAACAACAATGACATTTTGTTCAAGAGCTCGTCCTACAGAACCTGCATGTAAAGCCAATAACTTAAGTCAAACCTATTTTGGGAATCCAATAGCACTATGGGTTAAGTTTAGGGTTTGGGTTAAGAAAATCATACAGTAATGATAGAGTCATTAATTTCATAAAAATGTTAACTTTAAAAATAATAAAATCCGCACACAAAAATTGGGTACGGTGCCATACCTACTTTACCCTCTGGCAGAAATCCTAGCACATAGTTTGTGAATTGTTATTAACCAATCAGCAAACAGGAACTAAATTTATAGCAAATCTGAAAAGCACATTTTTGTTTTATGTTGTTATACAGTAAAGTCTTAAATTTGCTAATCATTCAGTACAAAACCAAATTTGAAAATGTGCATTTTTTTATATTATTATTAGCATAGTTGTTGTTATATACAGAAAGCTAAATAAGATTATTAATTTTTTTTTTTTTTTTTTTTGGGGGGGTGGGGTGGAGGGTGGAAGGGTACCTTAACTGCTGATGTAAGTCACAAATTTGGAGTTTGGAACTCCTGCAATGTTCATGAGAACTAGTATGAGAAACTGATTGCTCATATATGGAAAAGTAATTTTAGGGTGCACGTGTACCTATTACATTATTAACGCTATCCATTTACACGCTTACACAGTACAAATGACTTAATGTGCCATAAAACAGTTGTCACGCCAAAACATTTTCCATTCTATACAGTGACGGAATCATCTATTTACGGGTAACAAATGACATCCTACAGGTTTATTTTTCAGCTGTCGGTCACTGTAAATCACTGCTGAACACCACAGGTAATGACACGCTATTTAATATTTAAACCAATAGATCTCAACAAAACTAAACTGTCCATTAAAAACATCAGATGTGGTTCAGAGGTCAAGGGCTTTTTTTCTGATGGGCAAAGGGTTTTAGGATCATCACTGTTATAAGACAAACAATGTCTGCTCAATGACATCTCAGCACATTGGTTATTCAGTAATTGCAATTGTGAAAATAAAGTATGAAAACCAAGACCTGCAGCAGTAACATATACAATTGTGGGTCTTTCAATGAACAAAACAGGGTTGTTTATACCCATTTTTCAACAGACAAGATAGAACATTACACAGATTTACATATAAACTAAAAAGTCCCATTGTTTAAATGTTAATTAACCTAACCAGTGTTTCAGAGAATATTACAAAACTCAGGGTACAATATTGCCAGTGAAACACTTGCCTATGTAAGTGAAACTGTGCTATGGCTATTAAGATTTATAAAACACTAATCTTTTGGCAAGTAGATTATTTTGTCCATACAAAGCTGTCATGACATAAATGTTATTTTATTTTATTTTATTACATCAGTTACAAAAAAACCCTGGTTTGTAAAGTTCTTTAATTAAATACATGTACATGTATATCCATATCAATAAATAAACAATAATATATTGCCTGTTAAGTAACAATCCTGAATAATTTTTCCCTTTACTAGCGAAGTGCTTGGTTAGTAGATACCGGCCTTGGTGGCCTCGGTGGCGTTGTGGTAGGCCATCGGTCTACAGGCTGGTAGGTACTGGGTTCAGATCCCAGTCGAGGCATGGGATTTTTAATCCAGATACTGACTCCAAACCCTGAGTGAGTGCTCCACAAGGCTCAAAGGGTAGGTGTAAACCACTTGCACTGACCAGTGATCCATAACTGGTTCAACAAAGGCCATGGTTTGTGCTATCCTGCCTGTGGGAAGCGCAAATAAAAGATCCCTTGCTGCTAATTGGAAGAGTAGCCCATGTAGTGGCGACAGCGGGTTTCCTCTCAAAATCTGTGTGGTCCTTAACCAAATGTCTGATGCCATATAACCGTAAATAAAATGTGTTGAGTGTGTTGTTAAATAAAACATTTCTTTCTTTCTGGTTTTAAATCTGTGCAAACAGTGACTGCAGAAATTAGTTGAAAATCAATTTGTAATTACCAAATACATGTACATGTATATTCACAATTCATTAGTTTGCAACTAGTGCTTGTTCTTCTGTAAAGAAATCTAAAAAAATATATATATTTCACTAATCTATGTTAGTTTAACAATACTATTAAAAACTGATGCCATCAAGTGAAAGACTCATTAATAATTATGTGTAAACAGCCAGGCAATTCCATTGAGAAGTATTGATCCTACAACATGCAGCACCTCAGTCATCCATCTATCAGAGGGCATTATCTCGCTCCGTTTACTTCGAATGCACATACACGTATGGGTAAACACAACTTAGAGGGAAATCGTTTAGTGTTATTTATGACTGTATTTGATCCTGACATAAGAGAATGTTAACATACATCAACACACAAGAATGGATCCACATAAAACGCATCCCCACTCGAGACCCCCTACAGGCCACGCGATCCATGATGGGTACATTAATTCACGGACGGGATTAGGCTTCGAGGGCCATTACAAAACACTGACTTTCCAGTGGGTAGCCCTTTATGAAATCCCTCTGTGAAATCGGTTATTAAAAAGATGGTATTAATACAATCTTAGTTTCACTTGAATAAATTTCCCACGCATTACAAAAAATAATAATAATACAAAGTTATTTGGAACTTGATTAAAAATGTTGCCACAAAATGATAAATCAGCCGTCTTTGCCACTCCTATCACTCCTACACCCCTGTACACACGTCTGGAAAATGTTTGCAGTGGCAAATTCAACGCCTTGTAATAATAATTTTTAATAAATTTTACTTAAAACCCCATTGTGACTGCTCACCTAGCACCATTTCAGACAAGTGATCTTCAGCTTGCCGTGATTCAAGGATGGGATTAGGCTTTGAGGGCCATGTGCAGTTAACATACATAAAGTTGTCTATCAATATACTGTGTATTAAACCACACACCCATTCCCCTGCTTAATCAGTGGCTAGAGAATGAAAGAAGAAACCTGCTTTTGCCACACAGACTATCACAGCAGCAATAGTAAAAATATATATATGTACATACATGTATATGCAGTTTTCCACAGACAGGTCTGCCAACACATACAATGGGCTCCAATATACTATAGATGGAATGGGTCAAGCTAAGTCCAATGAGTTGGGGGTGGGATAAATATCAATGGGAGAATGATTGCCTGAGGCGCAATGGGTCATAGGATCAATCACCCTCAGAGGACTGGGTTTTTTTTCTTCTGTCCCTGTGTTCCTGACTTGTATATAATCCAGTTTGGTTTATTGTGTTAATATGACTGGTACATTAAATACCATGATATGTATTGTCCTATGTGAAAAGTGCATATAATAGATCCCTTGCTGCTTTATCAGTAAAAGTAGTCTAAATAGTGTGAGCAAGTTTCTTCTCTTTCTATCAACCAAATATAATAATAACCTTAGATGTTAGATACCAACTAGCTGTCTGGGTTTCTGCCAGAGGGTAAAATGGGTATGGTGCCATACTCAAATTGTTTTGCAGATATTGTTTTTTCAAGTTGACCTTTTGACAAAATTAATGACTTATCAATACTGCATGATTTTCTTAACCCTAACCCTAAACCTAACCCATTTTCTTTCTGGGACATGCCCCCATACCAACCTATCGACTGCGGTTGCATTCAGCACACACATTGTAAATATTCAATTTTATAGCGCCATACCCAAAAATTTCTTTCTGGCAAAAACAATGGCTGTATACTTTAAAATGTACTAAAGTATCGTTGAACAAATATTCCTTCATTTCATCCAATGAGATAGATCAATTCTGCAATCCATTATACATTAGCTCGAAATACGCTTAGCCAATCTGGGACACCAACTACAGAATTCTGCCATATAACGTACACATATATTGTAAACATTACTGAATAATAGATGAACCACAGACACTAGAGCTATAGGCGGACGGTACTCTTGATATTGGATTTTTCTTATATCTCTTAATTAAGACAGAGATATAAATACATAAGCAATAAAAGTAAAAGGTAAAAACATCGTTAGTTGCAGTGTGTTACCTTCGTCCAAAGCACCAACGATGAAATCCCTATTAACTTGCAGTAGATCTTGGAAGCTGCATGGCCATAATAACTATCCTGACAGCTTATTAGTTCCAAGTCTACTTTGTCTGATCAATGTCAAACAATCTTTTCTTTTGGCTAGCAGAGAATTGATTTTTCTTACAGCATACAGTTTTCTTCTGCACTAGACACTATAGCATCTCAAAAATGTGACTTTATCATCAACAGATGGAACAGAAAGTTAATTTTCCGAGATATGAAACCAGAGAGTGGTGGTTATTAATGCTTTCTCTATTCCACTATAAATTACTTTGTGGTATAATTACAACAGATAGGTTAGTGGTTGGCAAGATTTATTAATGCTTTCTCCATTCCACTATAAATTACACTGTGGTGTAATTACAACAGATAGGTTAGTGGTAGGCAAGATTTATTAATGCTTTCTCTATTCCACTATAAATTACACTGTGGTGTAATTACAACAGATAGGTTAGTGGTTGGCAAGATTTATTAATGCTTTCTCTATTCCACTATAAATTACTTTGTGGTATAATTACAACAGATAGGTTAGTGGTAGGCGAGATTTATTAATGCTTTCTCTATTCCACTATAAATTACACTGTGGTGTAATTACAACAGATAGGTTAGTGGTAGGCAAGATCCTTGGTCACAATGTTCATTCGACTATCAAGTAAAAGATAGTGGTTAAAATCCTGCCAGATGCCATTTCATTTCAACTTCTGTTCATGCTTATATATATATCCAATTAAAGTTCAAGCATGCTGTCCTGACCACACACCTCAGGTACATGTGCTGTCTGACCAGTTCAGTGGGTTAGAACTTTTGTTAGTCAGAGATTAGAGAGTGCAGTGGTCTTATACCTACCCAAATGAGTGGTTAAAACTTGCTCTGGGTGGGAGCTAGTACCGGGCTGTGAGCCTGGTACCTACCAGCCTTATTTGCGATAGCTTAACCATGACATGACCGAGGCAGACGCCAGATGCCAAATCACACTTTGACTCATTTTCACATCTATCACCTTCAAACTTGTCATAATTAAAGTAAAGTTGGTTTTGTTTAATGACACCACTAGACCACATTGATTTATTAATCATTGTGGTACTGGATGTCAACCATTTGGTAAGTGTGACATTATAGTTTTAAAACAGGAAACTTGTTACATTTCTCCATTGGTAGCATTGGATCTTTTATATGCACCACCCCACAGACAGGATTAGCACATACCACAGGCTTTGATATACCAGTCGTTGTGCACTGGCTGGAACGAGAAATCACCCAATGGGTCCACCAATGGGGATCGATCCTAGACCAACCATGCAACAGCTGAGTGCTTTACACTGGGCTATGTCTCACCTCTGTCATAATTAATTCTCATCTTAATTTTATTGTATTATCAATGTTTAAATTGACTTATCAGTCTTCTCCCACTATCATCTATTGCTATAGCTGCAATTACTCAACAGGCAGGACAACATATACCACAGCCTTTACAACACCTGATATAGAGAGCACTTTACACTGGGCTATGTCCCACCTCTGTCATAATTAATTCTCATCTTAATTTTATTGTATTATCAATGTTTAAATTGACTTATCAGTCTTCTCCCACTATCATCTATTGCTATAGCTGCAATTACTCAACAGGCAGGACAACATATACCACAGCCTTTAATACACCTGATATAGAGCACTTTACACTGGGCTACATCCCACCTGTCATAATCAATTCTCATCTTAATTTTATTGTATTATAAATGTTTAAATTGACTTATCAGTCTTCTCCCACTATCATTTAGTGCTATAGCTGCAATTACTCAACAGGCAGGCCAACATACACCACAGCCTTTACAACACCTGATATTGAGAGCACTTTACACTGGGCTATGTCCCACCTCTGTCATAATTAATTCTCATCTTAATTTTATTGTATTATCAATGTTTAAATTGACTTGTCAATCTTTTCCCACTATCATCTAGTGCTATAGCTGCAATTACTCAACAGGCAGGCCAACATACACCACAGCCTTTACAACACCTGATATAGAGAGCACTTTACACTGGGCTATGTCCCACCTCTGTCATAATTAATTCTCATCTTAATTTTATTGTATTATCAATGTTTAAATTGACTTATCAGTCTTCTCCCACTATCATCTATTGCTATAGCTGCAATTACTCAACAGGCAGGACAACATATACCACAGCCTTTACAACACCTGATATAGAGAGCACTTTACACTGGGCTATGTCCCTCCTCTGTCATAATTAATTCTCATCTTAATTTTATTGTATTATCAATGTTTAAATTGACTTATCAGTCTTCTCCCACTATCATCTAGTGCTATAGCTGCAATTACTCAACAGGCAGGACAACATATACCACAGCCTTTAATACACCTGATATAGAGCACTTTACACTGGGCTACATCCCACCTGTCATAATCAATTCTCATCTTAATTTTATTGTATTATCAATGTTTAAATTGACTTATCAGTCTTCTCCCACTATCATCTAGTGCTATAGCTGCAATTACTCAACAGGCAGGACAACATATACCACAGCCTTTAATACACCTGATATAGAGCACTTTACACTGGGCTACATCCCACATGTCATAATCAATTCTCATCTTAATATTAACCATCCTTCCAGGATTTTTATTGTATTATCAATGTTTCAATTGACTTATCAGTCTTCTCCCACTATCATCTAGAGCTGTAGCTGCAATTACTCAACAGGCAGGACAACATAAACCACAGCCTTTAATACACCTGATATGGAGCACTTTACTCATCAACAAGCTAAACAGCTTACAGGAAAAGAAAACAGAAGAGTAAAAAAGCTTACTGAAAAAAAAATCATTTCCATAATTGTATACGGTTCAAAACTCTTTTAATATTCTATTCAAACAGTGTATTATGAAATCGGTTCCAAGCCAGTGCACATAAGCTGTGATAAAAAACATTTATTCTGCTTGATTGAAAGTGATTTTGACAAACCAGTGGGCTGTGAAAGCTGGTATTAAGCTCCACACTCCAGGGCATGTTGTCATCTGACCTTCACCTTTTAAACAATTGGCCCATGAACACTGCCACAGCAGTATTACAACCTCAGTGGGTTTTATAGGGCGGGTGAAAAAACATCCTGTATACAAGAATTTGAAAATTGCATCGTCATTGCAAAACGTTGAAGGTTTTTTTGTTTTTTTAATTAAGCAAATGTTTTACAGGATTTAGTATGAACATTCACCAGAAACACCATAGGACACATGTTACTAAAGAAATACAGTCAGTGTTTCTCCATTTCTTTTCTCCCTTTTACACACCTAGAACTATACTATCTGAAATACATACAATGTATAAAAGTGCTACATATAAAGAGAAGCTATGAAAAGTCACAATCAATTGGTTGCCTGGGCAGTAGCTAGCGCAGGGGTGGGGGTGGGGGTGGGGGATGTGCAGACAAGGACCCAAAAAAATTCAGGTAAAAATAATAGAAACGTAAAGAATATCATCTTCTTAACTGTTTGAGGAGGTTTAGGTACGCTCATTCATTCCAAAAACTTATCTGCCCCCACCCCACCCCACCCCTCACAAAAATCTTAGCTATGTCTCTGGTTGCAGTGCATATTTCAGGCCTCACACTGGATTGAATTATGGCTTAGTCAATTTTCAGACATGTACAGTATTTCCTTAAAAATTATTAAAATGTGGTTAATTTAAAGAATATTTTATTAGCCAAAGACTAAATGTTGTAGCCAGTGCTTTGTATAAAAATTAGCAATTGCCTACCTAATTTGGTAACGGACAGAGTAATTGCCTACCTAATTTGGTCATGGACAGAGTAATTGCCTACCTAATTTGGTCATGGACAGAGTAATTGCCTACCTAATTTGGCCACGGACAGAGTAATTGCCTACCCAATTTGGCCACGGACAGAGTAATTGCCTACCTAATTTGGCCACGGACAGAGCAATTGCCTACCTAATTTGGCCATGGACAGAGCAATTGCCTACCTAATTTGGTCACGGACAGAGTAATTGCCTACCTAATTTGGCCATGGACAGACTAATCGCCTACCTAATTTGGTCACGCACAGAGCAATTGCCTACCTAATTTGGTCACGCACAGAGCAATTGCCTACCTAATTTGGTCACGCACAGAGCAATTGCCTACCTAATTTGGTTACGCACAGAGCAATTGCCTACCTAATTTGGCCATGGACAGAGTAATTGCCTACCTAACCCGTCATGGACAGGAAATGTTTTATTTAACAACACACTCAACACATTTTATTTATGTTTATTACTTATATGGCGTCGGACATATGGTCGAGGACCACACAGATATTCAGGTAGGAAACCCGCTGTCGCCACTTCATGGACAACTCTTTTTGATTAGCAGCAAAGAATCTTTTATATGCACCATCCCATAGACAGGATAGCACATACCATGGCCTTTGATATACCAGTCATGGTGCACTGGCTGAAGTGAGAAATAGTCCAATGGGCCTACTGACATGGATCGATTCCAAACTGACCGCACATCAAGCTACGTCTCACCCCTGCTATGGACAGAGAAACTGCCTACCTTATTTAGCCATGGACAGAGTAATTGCCTACCTAACTTGGACATGGATAGAGTGAGCCATGATATTTTCAGGTTTCTAAACTCACCGTGAACTGGATCAATCCTGAAGAAGTGCTGCGGGTTTCCGCCAGTGATCTCAAAGCGGAGTCTCTGTTCTGGGTTCTTGTCTCCGTCGGTGGCCTGGATCTTCACTACCGGAATACCGCGACGGCTGTTCTCCGGTATAGTCGCGTGGTAACACGGCTCCTTGCTCAGCGGCACGTTGTCGTTGATGTCCAGCACCTCGATAAGCACTTCCTGTCTGGCAAACTGCGGCACGAGACCACGGTCCTGGGCGAAGATGGTCAGCCAGTAGTGCGAGGATGTCTCTCTGTCCAACACCTGGTTGGTGCGGATTGTACCTGTAAAACAAAACATAACAAATGAGCTGTGTATAGCATACTGCAGAAGTATGACAGCAGCCTAATATTAAGTGTTTCTAAAGGCATACTGTCACGGATTTAAGGACCTTATTTCTCTAAAAATGGATTGCATTAATTGTTGGAAACCAAATCTAGCTATCACATCACCTTAACTGAACCATTGTGGAGTGAAATCCATGTCAACCCTCACGGCAATTTTAATTTTTGAATTATGGACCATTGCCATAATTCAATTAATTTTACAAAATATCATTAATAAATGGAGTATGGTGGCTATGAAGATGGTTGAATAAAGTACATTTAGTGAAAAATCTAATTATTTTTGTTCAGGTAATATTTTGTTAGACCATTAAATAGAAAGAAAGAAATGTTTTATTTAACGACGCACTCAACACATTTTATTTACGGTTATATGGCATCAGACATATGGTTAAGGACCACACAGAGTTTGAGAGGAAACCTGCTGTCGCCACTACATGAGCTACTCTTTCTGATTAGCAGCAAGGGATCTTTTATTTGCGCTTCCCACAGACAGGATAGCACAAACCAGTTATGGATCACTGGTTGGTGCAAGTGGTTTACACCTACCCATTGAGCCTTGCGGAGCACTCACTCAGGGTTTGGAGTCGGTATCTGGATTAAAAAACCCATGCCTCGACTGGGATCCGAATCCAGTACCTACCAGCCTATAGACCGATGGCCTAACCACGACTCCACCTAGGCCGGTAGACCATTAAATAGGTCAGTGGTCTGTGACAATATGCCTTTAATACAAACATTTTTCATGCATGCACAGAATAGACATCACAATGACCTGAATAAAATTGGGCTCTCTTCGCAGCATGGCACTAAACTACAAATATGCATGATAATGCATGATAATGCATGGGTCTTATATTTTACATGTATAAATGTGCCTTAGCTTTTTTGTGATTTGTGTATGCCTTTGAATCAGTCTGAAATGGATGCAATGTTAAATATACAGTCATGGGTAACGAATACAAACATCACATCTCACAGACTTTTATATAGCAGCTGTTAACCAATGGATTGGATTGTGAAAAAATGTGATAAGACTAACAGAGGGTGAGCGATACAATATTCTAATAATCACCCTAGCACTAAGTTACATTGCTTCCTTTCTTATAAAGCCGTGAGAGAATTTGATATCACACAGCTATCTCACACTAGTGGGATATTGATTTGACTGCATCAGACTGGCTGCACCATGGTGATGACCATTTGCCACAGCATATCATCCAATGAAATAAGCACAACCAAAACTGATTACTCTGTGATGTATAAGTTAACTGCAAGTACAAGCCCCATAAATAACTTTTAGTTGGAAAAAATATTTAAATTTCTTTTCAACCTGGTTTTTGAGGATATATTGTAATGAATAGAACACTACATTCATCTCTGTTAGATTCCATTTATCTTACAACTCTTTGTTTAAAAACATATCCAACTTGCGTTTTGCTCGTTAGATATGTGTTCAAACAACTTGTTGTAAGAGAAATGGTATCTAATGGCCACTCGTGTAGTATTCTCCATCTCTCTCCAAACACTGCCAATGACACTGATGAATGAATTCCCAAACAGAAATGTTTGCTTCATGAGAATCCAACATATGGCTCAGGTGATAAAAATCTAATAATGATTATGTAACATCAGAAAAAAAGGCCACTGCATGCTGCCACACGAGACGTTTTATATCATTATTTTAATTCACACTGCTGTATTGCAGTCATTGGTGTTGTTGCTTGGCTAAGTGAAGGGATGAACACCACCAATTTGTGTACAATCATTATACAGTCAATTCAAATCCCTTTAATTGCAACTGGACTGGTGTAATGTAGTTTTATGCTAATAACCAGTCTACCTGATTATCCAGTGCATTCTGCTTTTAAGATTATAATTGGCAGCAAACTTTACAAATATTCCCTCGATGGTAGAAAATATGACTTTGGATATGTGAACAATTGTATCATTTTTACTTGACATGAGGCCTTGTCACAAGATATAAGGATTTCCCACACCTCAAAATTGCTCCCTCCCCCCCCCCCTCCCAGTTCTTGCTCCCTCCACTAGTTCTTTCAACCAATCTAGGATTTGTGACTCAGTAAACAACTCAGATTTCCAAATACACAAAAAATCATAGAAGACAGTGGCTCTTTGTTCTGCACTCAAAAATGTGAAGGCACAACCCTGTAGATGTCCAAATTTGAAATAAAAGAAAAGCTGTAAAAAATCTCTCCTGCTAAATGTAAACTGATTGACCAGATAGCACCACAATGGTGACATAAAGCTGTCACCTGTCGGCATTGGGTTATCATCAGAATCTGATCACTGGATTCAACAAGCCATACAGATATACCAAATACTCAAATAACCACACGTGTCTATCTTAGATCCATCTATAAATATTACAAGTAAAAAAAAAAAAAATCAATAACACAAAAAGCATTTCAAGAGTTAAAATACATATATGCTCTGTGATTGTCTGGCTTTATAAGTAGGTTGAGGTGACTTTGGACAATGCCGGATGTGAATACTGTTCTAAAAAAGAAATTGCCCATGGTTGAAAGGTGTATTTATGGACCCATCTTAAACAGCAAACAAAATGTGTTTATTGTTTAAAGATGGATCGAAAGGAAAAGTATAATTTAACAAAACTCCAACATGTAGTTTAACTATCAGCTATTAGGAATCAAACTTAACATATGGTAATTTTAACACTGCATGGGACTGTAAGAAACCCACTAGTTTTAGTTAGCAATAAGAAAGTCATAGTTACATAATTATGCACAGCATCATAAATATTGTGAGAAACCATCAGCAGGAAAGTTAGAGTTGTTTAACGACACCACTAAAGCACATCGGCTATTGGATGTCAAACATTTTGTAATTCTGACATGTAGTCATCAGAGGAAACCCGCTACATTTTTCCTAATGCAGCAAGGGATCCATCAGTAGGAGAAACATGAAGCAATGTCATAAAAAATGTGCGTGGAACATTTTGTTCACTATAGCATCACAATTTGCTACGCGAGTTGCAGATATCGTTACACAATTTTAAAACATTAAACAGTAATTGCTAATCAACTGATTAGAAACCTTGCTAATATCATAATCAAAATTTTGATAACAAAATCTTCCCTGTTATTAATCATTTAGTTTTCACAATATTTTGGTGTACAACTCTTTTTTTTTCATGATCATACCATATCACAACAGTTTATCACAACTCAAAATATCAAACTGTGGCAGAAACAGAGCTTTAAATTAAAATGCACCACCTCTTTATTTGGGGCGAGTATAAATTTACGTGCTGATAAAAAAAAAAAAAATCTGATAAAAGCTTTGTCTATGTACCTTTCCCAGTTGATTGATAGAGATATTTTTTTTGTATCTACATGTATCAACAAAACGCACCCATTCACAGAGTGTCTCTCGGAGTATGACAAGCGGTTCATTCAGAGATACGAATATGCTTTGACATGTGCCTGATCAATGAGAAGTCATATGTAGGCAGCCATTCATGCTGCCTGCCCCATTGTTAGGAGTTTGATATCCACGACATCTTGATATAACTCGATTTATGGGTGTCGTGTTTTCTTTATCAGAACGCACAGAGCACCATGGATGTCCTGGGATGACTATTGAAAACTTATTGGTGTGTGGCTGGAAGGACAAGGCTCAATTTACATGACAACTGATGATGTTGCTGTGGGGGAGTGGGTGGGGGGATGGGGGGGGGAGAAGAGTGGGAGAGGACTCATTTCCAGCTGAAAGGCCAATGACAGTACTCCTTTGTTAGGGTTCCTCCATGGTGTCAAAACATCACCAGATCTCATCTGTTGGTGATGGATATATATATTTTAACCCTTTCACATATATTTATAAAGACAAGCCTATGACAAAAATTGACTCACAAAAATGTCAGTAACTTGTGGGGGGTTTTCAAAAATGATTTTTGTTTTTTTTAATATCTTTTTTCAATATTTTTTGTCAAATATATATATATATTTTTTTAATTAACAAAAAATAAAATGACCAAAATATTTACTAAACAGAATTCCTACCAACTGAAGTTAAGAATACAGCAAGCCACTATTTAAGGATTACTTTTAAAGTCACTTGTTTGCTAAAGGGGTTAAATACTGCCGAAAAATCAAACCCCTAGACTAAAACCACCTGCCAAGCTGAATATCTTGTCCACAATAGGACTGTGTTCTTTGACTATCAGATAAACGAGACACGGGATTAAATTACCTGTGTCTTTTTAAAAATATGAAAATCAATGTTTATCTGTACACACCACATAAATTACACATAGGTTTGACTGTCAATTTACGTAATTATATGCAACATCCCACAGACTACAAGAGGCAGCAGGCAGTGAAGCACCAAGAAGTGTCTCTTTAAGAATGAAATATTGTCTTGGAGATCCACTCATCCGTATGACCTCCGACATGCAATCCGAACAGTGACATACACCCTCTGGGCTAATCACGGTCCTGTTCAGTGTAGGTACACGCATACCTGGAGTCGTAGTCCTCACATACACCCTCTGGGCTAATCACGGCCCTGTTCAGTGTAGGTACACGTATACCTGAAATCGTCGTCCTCACATACACCCTCTGGGCTAATCACGGTCCTGTTCAGTGTAGGTACACGTATACCTGAAGTCGTCGTCCTCACATACAACCTCTGGGCTAATCACGGCCCTGTTCAGTGTAGGTACACGTATACCTGAAGTCGTCGTCCTCACATACACCCTCTGGGCTAATCACGGTCCTGTTCAGTGTAGGTACACGTATACCTGAAGTCGTCGTCCTCACATACACCCTCTGGGCTAATCACGGCCCTGTTCAGTGTAGGTACACGTATACCTGAAGTCGTCGTCCTCACATACACCCTCTGGGCTAATCACGGTCCTGTTCAGTGTAGGTACACGTATACCTGAAGTCGTCGTCCTCACATACAACCTCTGGGCTAATCACGGCCCTGTTCAGTGTAGGTACACGTATACCTGAAGTCGTCGTCCTCACATACACCCTCTGGGCTAA
This sequence comes from Gigantopelta aegis, assembly GCF_016097555.1. Lineage (NCBI taxonomy): Eukaryota > Metazoa > Mollusca > Gastropoda > Neomphalida > Peltospiridae > Gigantopelta > Gigantopelta aegis. The sequence goes on from NC_054704.1 coordinate 54,748,333, forward strand.
TCACGGTCCTGTTCAGTGTAGGTACACGTATACCTGAAGTCGTCGTCCTCACATACACCCTCTGGGCTAATCACGGCCCTGTTCAGTGTAGGTACACGTATACCTGAAGTCGTCGTCCTCACATACACCCTCTGGGCTAATCACGGTCCTGTTCAGTGTAGGTACACGTATACCTGAAGTCGTCGTCCTCACATACAACCTCTGGGCTAATCACGGCCCTGTTCAGTGTAGGTACACGTATACCTGAAGTCGTCGTCCTCACATACACCCTCTGGGCTAATCACGGCCCTGTTCAGTGTAGGTACACGTATACCTGAAGTCGTCGTCCTCACATACACCCTCTGGGCTAATCACGGCCCTGTTCAGTGTAGGTACACGTATACCTGGAGTCGTCGTCCTCACATACACTCTCTATGCTAATGACGGCCCTGTTCAGTGTAGGTACAGGCATACCTGGAGTCGTAGTCCTCACATACACCCTCTGGGCTAATCATGGTCCTGTTCAGTGTAGGTACACGCATACATGGAGTCGTAGTCCTCACATACACCCTCTGGGCAAATCACGGTCCTGTTCAGTGTAGGTACACGCATACATGGAGTCGTAGTCCTCACATACACCCTCTGGGCTAATCATGGTCCTGTCCAGTGTAGGTACATGCATACCTGGAGTCATCGTCATCACAAACCATGATTATAGTATTCAGTACATGTTGGTAGATTAAATTAAAGACTAAACAAGTTAAAGTTTGTTTTGTTTGACGACACCACTAGAGCACATTGATTTATTAATCAGCTATTGATTGTCAAACATTTGGTAATTTTGACGTATAGACTTACAGAGGAAACCCGCTATATTTTCCCATTAGGGATCTTTTATATGCACCATCCCACAAACAGCCTTTGATATACCAGACGTGGTGCTCTGGCTGGAATGAGAAATACCCAAATGGGCCCACCAATGGGGATCGATCCCAAACCGACCGTGCATCAAGCAAGCACTTTACCACTGGGCTACGTCCCACCTCAGACTAAACAAAGATCAGAATTATAATATTACATGTACTGGTGCATGTAAATGATCAGGGATAAAAATAATATTGGGCAAAGAATCTGGAAACATTAGCAGAGTCTTACATCCGGCAAGGGAAGACAATTCTGCAGAGGAAAATGACTCAGGTTGTATAGCATTTTTGTGGTGCTAGTACAGTAAGTTGAATAAGCCTCTGGAGTGTTACTGTGAGCTGGTAAGCACAGAACAAGAACAGGAACAGTTTTTGCTCAGCAATGAACTGCAAAATGACAGAACATTTTGAGATTTTCCCATATCTGCAAATCAAACCAGCTTACATGCATGTGACCATCATGTGTAAAAGCAAATATGGTGTAAGAAACCATTTTACTATTTTCCTAAAACATCTAATACTACAGAATTCAAAATTGCCTACATAGATAGATAGATAGTTCCAAAAATAAAATTTCATGTATTTAAGTTTTAAATGATTTGCTGAAAGTCCCAAAAATGGAATTCAATCAATTTAATATTTTAATGATATGTTAAAATATTACTGCTGCACTGGACAATGAACTGAATACATGCACATTGACACTATTACATTCAGTTGCAATTTTAGTTTTTATGTTTTTTGCGATTTTGGCTTGATTCAGGGAAAGGGTAACTGGTACTCCTTGCTCAGCTCCAGATGTCTTTGCAAACAGCAAATTTTTAATTGTTCTATTTGACAGCAACTTTATAATTGTTCTACTGGATGACTGCTAAAAGGGACATAACCTAGTTTTTAAACACTAAGGCATATTTTTTTACTGTTAGAGCCATTTTTTATAACTGAAATCATACTTTTCTTAGATGTTATTGTTTAGATTATCCATTTCCACACATTCGAAATGTTTTTGGTCATCCTGGTGTTTTTGATATCACAAAATGCATTTTTCATATTTTTAAAAACGCATGTGCGTCTGAGAAGTAACAGCTATGGATTCGAGCTTTAGTCTATTTTTAGAGGGTATTTCACCATTTCAAAGTCACAGACTCATGTTTCAATCAATTGTAACTTTATCCAGCAGTGTTACATATTTGTAGATTAAATGAACTTAGTGTTAATTTCCATGGGTTGAAACTAGGGTTAATCCCTTTAACAACGGTTTTCACTGTACATACTTCAATTAAACATTTAGGATTCTGGAACTAGGTCTTGAAGAACACAAGCTAATCAAGCACCACAGTCTTGTACAAACTAACATTCTTGCACAAACTCTTATACCCCATACTTGGGAATCAACCATTTATGGATTGACATTCAAGTCCAAGGATTAATCCATGTGGCTGCTGCTTGCAAATTCAATAATGTACAGAGTGCTTCACTAAATACTTGCGTGACAAAATCAATTGTGCCTGTTTATGGACGTTTACCAAATGAAGATTAAACATATTATTTACATCTTTCACTAAATGCATCAATAATGAAAGATCCATATTGATTTACAATACTAACTGAGCTTTAAGCACACCTTATTGTTTTGGTAAGTAGAGGCATCATAACAGAGCCATTTTGAACTCGATGATACAAGGGCACCAACATCCTATAGCCAACTCTGAAAAGGTTTTCAATAAATATTTTCACCATTATCCATAAATATTTGCACCATTATCCATAAATACAGGTTTCTTTTCAAAAGTGGCTAAAGTAAGCAAATTATTGTTTGTGTATCTGCATAGAAAATTGCAGTTAATTTGGTTACTAAATGGCTTATTCCTGCATACCAATGAGCTTCCCAAGTTAAATGCATGTGATATATTGTTGATCTGCATCTTAATTAGTATATACTCTTCAAAAGAAGAAACGCAAAACCACATTGTCGTAACATTTGGAGAATTGATTTAATTATTGAATGGTGAGTCCAATAATTACCAAATGTTGCAGGATTGTTCACAATTCACTCTAGTCCATTGTGAGTAAGTGATAGGACACACCACCAAGGTCAAGGTCATCTGGAGTCAATACCGGGTGTGGCCTCCGCGTGTGTTGACAACTGCCTGGCACCGCCTGCCCATTGAAGCAACCAGAGTACGGATGACGTCCCGGGGGATGGTGGCCCACTCGGCCTGCAAGGCTGCTGCCAGCTCGGGCAGGGTCTGGGGCTGTGGTTGTCGCTGTCGGAGGCGTCGGTCCAACTCGTCCCATAGATGCTCATTTGGGTTCAAATCTGGTGATATCGATGGCCAAGGAAGGACATTAATGTTGTTGTTCTGTAGGAAAGCTGTTGTGAGACGTGCTGTGTGAGGCCTGGCGTTGTCATGTTGGAACACTGCGTTGGCGTTGGCCATAACTGGAACGATGTGTGGCCGGAGGATCTGGTCAATGTAGCCCTGTGCATTCAGGTTGCCCTGCACGTGGACCAGGTCAGTTCTGCCAGTGTGTGAGATGGCTGCCCACACCATGACACTACCCCCGCCGAATCTGTCCACTTCCTGCACGCAGTTTGCCGCATAACGTTCACCACGACGCCTATACACGCGACATCTTCCATCATGACGTCGGAGCAGAAATCGGGACTCGTCACTGAACCACACCTGTCTCCATCGCAGTTGAGGCCATTGTCGATGAATCAGGCACCACTGCAGTCGGAGTCGACGGTGTTGTGGTGTTAAGATGACACCTCGAACTGGACGTCTGGCACGAATTCCTACCTCACGTAGGCGGTTCCGTGCGGTCTGGTCGGATATCCTGCGCAGACCTGGTATTGCTGCGGCTGTGGAGGTGGCAGTAGTCAATCGTTCCCGAAGGTGGCGTACCCGGATGTAGCGGTCCTGCCCGGGGGTAGTGACCCGTGGTCGACCGGATCTAGGGAGGTCACGTGTTGAACCATGTTGCTGGTAACGGTCCCACAGTCTGGAGATGGTGCTTGGGGACACATGGAATGCCCTGGCAACGGCCGTTCTGGATTCGCCTGCGTCTAGTCGGCCGATGGCAATGTTTCTCTGCGGTTCACTGAGACGTGGCATGTCCTGGATTGTCAACTGTCGGCCAGATACAGAGGCCAGGCAAGCGAACACCCTGCACTTTTATACTGTCGGTGTTCATGTTGCACGTGCAGACAACGCACGTGCAGTGGTGACATGGTTTGCACGTGGCTGCGTTTTTGCGAATATTCACATTTTGGAACTTTATTGTACAGTAGCTGCGTTTTATCGAATGTAACCGTGGGAATGTGTTTGGGACATGCAATTACCTTATATTCACAAAGCATGAACCGGTAGGAAACATAAAATCGGAGTTATAACCCATTTGTACCCTTTTGCGTTTCTTTTTTTGAAGAGTATATGATAGTAACAAACTGTAGTTGAGAAAGTGTTAGAGGAAAACTGATTACAACAACATATGTAACTAATTCAAACTTTTAAATCTCGTGAATATAAACCTTCTTTGTCTTTAATTTTTTTAAATAAAATTTTTACCTTCAGTTAGTCATCATGATTCTATTCAAGAGGTAAAGATGACTGAAGTGTCATAAACAAACTTCTTATTTTTAAAATAAATAATGTTACCTTCAGTTAGTCATCATGATTCTATTCAAGAGGTAAAGATGACTGAAGTGTCATAAACAAACTTCTTATTTTTAAAATAAATAATGTTATCTTCAGTTAGTCATCATGATTCTATTCAAGAGGTAAAGATGACTGAAGTGTCATAAACAAACTTCTTATTTCATGCCTATCCCACAAGTAAATTTTTTGTTCCCTGAAAAAAACACCTTTATGCTGCCTTTAAAAACGTTTTAATATAATAATAAAAAAAGAAGCCCATATACTATCAACATATAAAAACTTTATTCATAATATTTGGGACACAATTTCCATTAACAAAGACCCATTGAGTTCCTGGTTATAAAAAAATACCTTCGTTTGGTCACGAGGTATTGAACTCCAGACACTAAACAGCATTGTGTGCACTACTGCTACAATAGACTGCTGATTAAATACAATGGTGTAGGGTTTTTTCCAGATTTTTTTCTAGGTTTTTTTTTTTTTTTTTTTTTTTTTTTAGAAGACCCTAACCGACATGTCAGTTTATTTAGCAGTGTCTTGGTGGCCACAATAACACGGTGGAGCTAGAAAAACAAGCCTCCATTGTGCTGCCGATCCCACATCCTACCTGTAAGCTGGGCCTGTGACTCACTCACTTGTTTGTCATCATTTTAATCTCGGGGAGAGAGAGAGAGAGAGAAAAAACAAAAAACCCTGTCATCTACTTTAAACTGACACATGACACAAGCACAGTGTCGTCATTTCAATTTCCTGTGACAAAGACCAGGATGTCTGACGTTGTCAACTGGTGTTTTATGTAGATAACACGACACCTGTGCTCATATTATGTAGATACCATTTAAATGGGTTAACCGATAATATATTTTTCTCGTTTAATGCATGTATGTGAATCTCGCTTTAATGTTAGCTACTAAAGTTATCAAATGGATGGGTCAGCTCTTTTTCCTTAACACTGATTTATCTGTCTGTCTAGAGCAGAGATTCACATGTTACAGCAAGGAGTCTTTTATGATATACAGTAATGCACAATCTGAAAAGCACACTGTTATTAGTCAAGTTACTGGCAATTATTGTCCGATGTCAGTAGATTTTTAGCTGACTAATGTCAGCCAAACATGGGTGTCAAACAAAGATACATGTATATATGATGATGATGAACATCAATAAAAAAACACTATTCTACTGGTACTGTAACTTCATGATCACTTGCTTTGGACTTCTAAACCGATGACTCTGGCACATGCATACACATGTTCATCAAACTGTCTTGTAATAGTTGTGGACCATTGGTGGTAATAAAACATAAAACAGGGCCACTGTGGTGGATCAATCTAGACCTGTACCTTGATGGCGTGATGGACATGCATGCACCCCTCCAGGGAGAAAAATCCAAACACCTATCAACCACATTAGGTCTAAACTATGAAAAAATGTTTAATGTTTTACCAACAATGGTCTACTTCAAAAAAAAAAAAAAAAAAAAAAAACCTGCATCCCTACAGAAAATTTTGCATACACACATGCAATCCTAGACTTATTTACCGAATCTCAAGTGAGCACTCCAAGCACTTAAAAGGCCACATATTTAAGCACTCTGAACGTCTTCAGGGGGCACTACTTATTGACATGTAGAACTTTTCAAGTACAATATAGCAATGTAGTAATGCATGACAGCCAGTGTGAGTGGGACACAGGGAAATCCCTCTGAATGAGCATATTTAATCTCAATCATTTTAATCTGAGCTGGCGTCCCAAATTACTGGTTATTCAAAGACACTATACAAAGAACACGTAAAACTTCCATGTGATTCTCTTCAGTAAATCACAGAAAACAGTGCTGGGAATCAGTTGGAATTTCATCATCGATCATTGGTTATGATCTTGCAACTTTTAATAAATCAATCAGATGGATAGACCCTACAAATTGGTAACTTTTACCTTTAAAAATATATGTAGACATAAAAACAAACACTGACCCCAACACATTTACATCAATTCCATCATCTGAACTGAAGGCACAATTACAGTTAACATATTCCATGACACTGGTAGAGCACAACCGACCAATTACAGTTAACATATTCCATGACACTGGTAGAGCACAACCGATCAATTACAGTTAACATATTCCATGACACTGGTAGAGCACAACCAATCAATTTTAAACATTATAATCGATCACTTGGTGATCACTAACAGAAATATTGTTTTAAAATTCTACACTGCAGAATCTTAAACTTAAAGTTTGTTTTGTTTAACGACACCACTAGAGCACACAGATTCATTAATCATCAGCTATCTGCAGAATTTAGCCAAAATACTTTGTGATTTATTTCTATCATGGATATTTTAATTTCCACCACATGTAACTACTTGAAAAGACAAAGTTCCTTCCAGAACTTAAACAAGAATTCTGTGGAATTAAGTAACTTGCCTTCCATAAATTGATTCAGCAAATAAAAAAATAATTTGTTCTGTAACATGATTAGTTCCTTTACAAAAATGTATTTTAAAAAAGCATTTTAATTAAAAAGAAATCCTACTACAAATTTTCATTTTCTTTCTCTTTTTTTCTTTCTTTTTTGTTCTTCTTTTTTTTGTTTAAGATGCATTGAGATAAACATTCACAGAAGCAACTATAAACCCAGCTTTATTGATCTAAGACTTATAAATGTTAGAAATGGAGCTACATTGTAAATGCAAGAACTTCATATTGAGCTAAATACAAAACCTGACACTATTGCAGTTGCCAGAAAAGTAATTTACCTATATCGATCTCACCATTTGACTTTTTCAAGGCCAGACAAAAATTAATCAAAGATGATGACGTACACACACATATTCTTTTGAACTGCAGACGATTAGTTTCTGCACTACCATTAATATCTCATTGGCCGTTAGTGTGTATACCGTCTCAGGAAAACCCCGCATACCTTGGCATTCCTCGCAACAATCATGTTGCAATATTTATAAACAATATCTAACACAGGCAGGATGCCGCCCAGGGCTCTGAGGAACTGTTTACAATGGCAACCAACAGCATTACAGCATTTTACATGTAGTAGATGCCCTGTTCTGTTACTGTGTAATACTGGAGAATGTATCTAGCCCCCAGCAACTCACGGCCACCACTATTAATCAGATAAGCAAGATACACGAGATACATGTATTACAATGCTGAGTGTTGAGGAAAAAACCCTTGCAAGTTTCTGTTTCCTAGATCTTGTAAGATCTTGTAAACAGCTTACAGTTCTTTATACTGCCATGTTGCTTATCGGATTCCATCTTAGTGGAAACAGGAAGTTCAAGGTAATACATTCTTCAATGGAGAGAATGACAATCTTAAAATAACTTCTGTTCGTGTTACATTTTTCAATGGATAGAAAGACGATCAGGTTGTATTTTTCAGTAGCCAGAAAAACAATCTTAAGATTAATTTTGTTGCCGTAAATAATACCAATGATATATATAATGTATTTCAGTTCATTTTATTAATTCCATTGATACATCAAAGGCCATGGTATATACTGTCCTGTTTAAAGGAATATACATCTAAAGTATCCCTTGCTACTAATGGAAAAAAGTAGCAGATTTCCTCTCTAAGATTATATGGTACAATTACCAAATGGTTGACATCCAATAGCTGATGATTAATAAATCAATGTGTTCTAGTTGTGTCATTAAAGACAAAAAAATTTATTGTTGTGACAGCAGGTATTGTCTTTCTCTTCACCAAGTGTCGAAATAACCATTTTAGATACGTCATAACAGCTTAAAAATTAACAGAGATTTTGATTATTAAACCAATATTCCTTCCTTCCTTCCCCCCCCCCCCCCCCCCCCCCCACCCCCCCCCCCTCCCCCCCCCCCCCCCCCCCCCCCAATCTTGTAATTTATCTACATACATGTAGACATTTCATAAAATCATGACTAGTGTTTCTATTTTGGCTCGCCAGGTACGGCTTGGCTGCAGCCAACACTGTAAAGTATTCAGAATATTTTGACTGGAGTTTGCAATTTGGACCTCCAGCCCAGAGTCAACATGCACTGTGCACTTGACACGACACGATGAGAAAGAGTCGCACACTCAAACCATCTGTCGCTGGATTGCTGGATCACGTCTGTTTGGTCTGAGACAACAAGGAATGCATTAACATGCAGATTCTCCCAATAAGCATGTACAGCAGACAGTTGTAAGGGCAAGAAACAACACATTATGTAACTGTGAAATATTAAAGCTACATGTACAAGACTGGATCAATCTGTAGAATGTGTGTGTCGAGCTACCTGTGCAAGTACTGCTCAGCTATTACACCGGCCTCGGTGGCGTCGTGGCAGGCCATCGGTCTACAGGCTGGTAGGTACTGGGTTCGGATCCCAGTCGAGGCATGGGATTTTTAATCCAGATACCGACTCCAAACCCTGAGTGAGTGCTCCGCAAGGCTCAATGGGTAGGTGTAAACCACTTGCACCGACCAGTGATCCATAACTGGTTCAACAAAGGCCATGGTTTGTGCTATCCTGCCTGTGGGAAGCGCAAATAAAAGATCCCTTGCTGCCTGTCGTAAAGAAGAGTAGCCTATGTGGCGACAGCGGGTTTCCTCTAAAAACAGTGTCAGAATGACCATATGTTTGACGTCCAATAGCCGATGATAAGATTAAAAATCAATGTGCTCTAGTGGCGTCGTTAAATAAAACAAACTTTACTTTTTTTGCTCAGCTATTACATGCAGCAACACCACAGCTATCTTCTTTTGTTTAACAACACCACTAGAGCACATTGTATAGCTATACTGATGCTGAGGTTAAAGGAACAGACCCTAGTGTTTAAACACTATTGCATATTTTTTAAATATTAGAGCCGTTTATGATCAATGAAATAAAACATTGCTTAAATATTTTATTGTTTAGATTATCCATTTCCGTATATCCTAAGTGTTTCTGGTTATTCTGGTGTTTCTAATAACACAAAATGCATTTTTTTCATATTTCTAATAACGCATGTGCGTCTTGAGAAATAACAGTTATGGTTCGAGTTTTAGTCTATTTTTAACGATATTTCACTGTTTCAACGCCACAGACTCTTGTTTCACTCTCTTGTAATGTTATCCAAATGTGTTACAGGTTTGTAACTTAACCAAACTTAGTGTCCATTTTTACGGGTTGAAACTAGGGTCTGCACCTTTAAGCATGGATGGGAGATTATTTGGAAACATTAAAATATTTAAATATTCTAGGCATTAACAGTCCTGTATGAATTTGTATATTAAAAGTCTATGTACAGGCTATGTACTGTCATGTCAAAATTTAATAGAGTGACACATGTGCACGTAGCTATCAAAGGGAGAAGCAAGCCCACTGATACCCTCTATCAAAACATTAAAAAAAATATATGTGCCTATAGTAGACTATATGTCGTAGTAATTAATCCATGACCTCTACACTATCATTCCATCAGAGATAAAACCACATAAAATGTTTCAAGACAACAGTTACATGGACATAACAGGTAAGTACCATTTATCTCTTAACAATACCACAAGCCATACGCCATTAACAAGACCACTAACTGCACCCGGCCCACAGAGGACCGGATATCAAGCATGGAATAAGCACCAGGTTATCAGTTTATTAATGAATCTGCTGTTGTGACCTCGGACACGGGTGGCCTCAACTCTTGAGAGATTCGAGTTGACAGCTCTCCATGCTCTGAGTATCACAAAACACGGGTAACGTGATCTCACAGTTCAAGTGACTCAACTTGCTACTTTATGTAAACTCTGTCATTTACGACCTGCATGAAGATTTCACGTTTTCTATTATGTGGATTTTTCAGAGTGAAACACATCAGGGATTCTGGTTGTTTTTTTAATGTGTAGTTGTAGTATTCATGTAGTAATGGAGGTACCCGCACATGTAACACGGAAATGTAAAAAACTAATTTCATGTGGTGCAGTATGTTTCGCTTGGCTTGACAGATAACGAGTGATGTCATATAAATCTGCATAACCGATGCACAAATAAAATGGTTCGTTTATGCAATTTGTGGAGGCGTGTCAAGTTTTGTAAAGTTATTGCAGTCCTGCAAAAAACCCACAGCTATAACCTGGAACACAATCAAAAGTATGGCTAGTGCTATAAGAAACAACTGTGGTAATCAGTTGATTTAAAACTTCATGAAATTGAGACCGACGTCTAAACACATTTACAACTGCACTCATCAATTATAATTTACATACACATACAGGAACGTCGGGGAACATTTTGTTCAGTGTCGTGTCATGATTCTCCTCACAAGTTTAAGAAAGAAAGAAATGTTTTATTTAACAACACACTCAATACATTTTATTTACGGTTATATGGCATCAGACATATGGTTAAGGACCACACAGATATTGAGAGAGGAAACCTGCTGTTGCCACTTCATGGGTTACTCTTTTCGATTAGCAGCATGGGATCTTTTATATGCACCATCCCACAGACAGGGTAGTACATACCATGGCCTTTGATATACCAGTTGTTGTACACTTGCTGGAATGAGAAATAGCCCAATGAGCCCATGCACCGACGGGGATTGATCCCACATGGCGTAGAACACACATCAAGTGAGCACCTGACAACTGGGCTATGCTCTTCCCCCTTACAAGTTTCAGAGATCATAATCTACAGATAAATAATTTACATACACATACATCTGGGAACATTTCATTCAATACTGCATTGTAATTTGCTATGTTAAGTTTTATAAATTGCTACAAAATTCTGAAGCAATTAAACAGCAGTCGCTAATCAATTTTCAGTTGACTAGAAAAGTTGTTAATCAAAATTTTGAAGAAAAAAAAAGTTCCCTGTCATGTACTTCTCATGTTGTAACGACAGATAAATCACTCACACTATTTTACAGAGCTCTATATTTTTTGGAGGTAATTATAATTCACTTTTTAATAGAACATAAAAGATGCATTAAAAATATACAATTACCTGTAATGCTTAACTATCAAAGCCTTGCTAAAATAACAAATCAGGTTACGGTAAAATTATTTATTTATATGGACAGACTAACAGTAAAATTTCTATTTTAATATGTAGTAACCATTAATTTGTTTTTCTATCTGAAGAACTAGTTTTCATCAAGATTAAATATTTCCATCAGATCCACATTTAAATTACAATTTTTATTTTAAAATTAAATCATTCAATGCTCTTGCTTTGTTAGTTACATGCAGCTTACATGTATGTCATTTAAATCTAAACTTGTGGTATTCTTTGTTATGGAAATAATCCTCTTGACATAAAACTGTGAAGGAAGATTTAACAGTATTCAGTTCAGGGCCTGGTATCCCCCTACTCCAAAGCCTCTGTTAGTTTACATGTACGTTCTTGAACACATGTCCACCCATTTAAGTCTATACTAAAGAGATGTCTGCATTCAGTGTATCTACAGTATTCTACTCACAAGCCAAGTTCAGGTAGGATATTGTAGTATAATATAAAGTAATGTTGAGAAAGATGTAATAGGATTTTATTGAATGAATAAATGGATGGATGGATAGATGGATGGATGGACGGATGGATGGATGGATAGATGGATGGATGGATGCATGGATGGATGGATGGATGGATGGATGGATGGGCAGATTGATGGATAGATGAATGGATGATAAATGGATGGGCGGATTGATGGATGGAATGGATGATAAATGGATGAATATATGGATGGATGGATGGATGGATGAACGAACGAATAGAGGGTGGATGGATGAATAAATGGATGGATGGATGGATGGATAGATGGCACATTGGTGTATAGATGATGGATGGATGGATGGATGGATGGATGGATGGATGGATGGATGGATAAAAGGCACATTGGTGTATGGATGATGGATGGATGGATGGATGGATGGGTTACATTACTACTTTAGAAAAACTGGATTCACAAATTCTTTCTTTTTTAAGAATCAAGTGGGTCAACTGACCTATTTTTAAAGCCCGAATCCTATCAGCTTTGTCTTGTGAAGGCCATTTAAAAACAAAATCAATACCTTCCTTCAAAGCATTAAAATAAAATAAAAAACCTGCCTACCAACTCGGGTCTAAAATAGAAGGCTGAAACTGGGCAAACAAACATCCATTTGAAGTTCCACCTCAATCTTCTGCTGGTACGTTGTGTAATAAACAGGAAAAGGATTCTATATTGCCTACTGGAAAACAATTTAAGAGATGACTTATTAAATTCTTCCTGCCATATATGACTGGTAATTAGATTGCTGGCCAGGACCCGCAGCCCAGGAATAGGCCATCAGGAAACCATTGTCGCTGATCAAATAAAAAGAAGTGCATAGAAATGGAAGAAATCCCTTTTATTCCATACTTAACACATGGAGCCCAGCTCTTAACCAGCTGTCGGAGTCCGGCCTGCAGCGCCACAAGACAAGTCATCAGATTCAGATTCACAGATTCTGCCACCATTCTAAACTCAAGTCTCAATTATTCACATATGTTTTTTTCAAATGAACTGTTAAAAGGCAATGATACTATTAGTCAGCATAATTAGAAAATCTGTTTCTAATTTTGATTATAATTGTTAATCACTTACCTAGTGCTAGCACAATAACCATACTACACAACCTGAATCATCTCCACCACACCAAAATTACCAGGTTGTATAGCATAGTTGATGTGCTAGCACAGCAAGTTGAATAAGACTAGTAAATACTTTTTGTTATTACCTTTTTACCTGGAGCAACTTGATTTATTAATCATCGGCTATTGGACGTGAAACATTTGGTAATTTAGACATATAGTCATAGAGAGGAAACCCGCTACACTTTTCCATTAGTAACAAGGGATCTTTTATATGCACCATCCCACAGACAGGACAGCACATACCACAGCATTTGATATACCAGTCATGGTGCACTGGCTGAAACAAGAAATAACCCAATTGGCCCACAGACAGGGATCGATCTCAAACCGCATCAAGTGAACGCTGTATCACTGGGCTATGTCCTGCCCTATCACCTTTTTATTTAGCATTAAATTACATGCAAGTGTATTACGTTGTGACCTAAATTACATGCACGTGTATTACGTTGTGACCTAAATTACATGCACGTGTATTACGTTGTGACCTAAATTACATGCACGTGTATTACGTTGTGACCTAAATTACATGCACGTGTATTACGTTGTGACCTAAATTACATGCACGTGTATTACGTTGTGACCTAAATATATGCACGTGTATTACGTTCTAACCTAAGACCTAAATTACATGCACGTGTATTACGTTGTGACCTAAATTACATGCACGTGTATTACGTTGTGACCTAAATTACATGCACGTGTATTATGTTGTGACCTAAATTACATGCACGTGTATTACGTTGTGACCTAAATTACATGCACGTGTATTACGTTGTGACCTAAATTACATGCACGTGTATTACGATGTAATGTGCATTACGCTGTGACCTAAATTACATGCACATGCATTACGCTGTGACCTAAATTACATGCACGTGCATTACGCTGTGACCTAAATTACATGCACGTTCATTACGCTGTGACCTAAATTACATGCACGTGCATTACGTTGTTACCTAAATTACATGCACGTGCATTACGCTGTGACCTAAATTACATGCACGTGCATTACGTTGTAACCCAAATTACATGCACGTGTATTACGTTATAACCTAAATTTGCTTAAATTACTAATTGTGGAAAATCCACTGCATTTCTGGTCCTCCTGGAGCTAAATGTAGTCAGTGGTTTTAAAGTATGTATGGAAGTAATAAAATCAATATATTTATAAGTACTTTAACCTGGAAGAAGGTGGGGCGTTTTTTTTTTTTTTTTTTTTTTTTTTTTTTTTTTTTTTTTTTTTTTTTTACTACACTAACTGGCAGAAACATGTATGTAACTAGAAAGAGTAACATACGAAACCTACTGCCACCGAATAACACTCATTCCAATGTTATAGAGCTCTATTGTGGAACTGGCAACAGCTTAAAGGTTCACATATAACAGAGTACATGGTCTTAAATATAAAAACCACTCGACTAATTTACAAACTGACCCAGTTACATTTAGCGCTAAAGGAAATGGGTATGTAACCATAAGGCTCAAACTTAACAACGGCATTGACAGCAATTGTTTACCTGCAATATGAATTGCTGTAGGCCAGGGAATAAAAATTATTGCCAATGGTTGATGGGATAAGTTTTGCTTTTTAAGTTACTTGTAGGCAGGCTCAAATTGCCAGAGGTAAGCATATTGGAAATGGCAAAATATTTTTTTAATTGCTGTAGGTAATAAAAAAAAAAAAAAAAATGTTTTATTTACGACGCACTCAACACATTCTATTTTACGGTTATATGGCGTCAGACATATGGTTAAGGACCACACAGATTTTGAGAGGAAACCCGCTGTCGCCACTTCAAGGGCTACTCTTTCCGATTAGCAGCAAGGGATCTTTTATTTGTGCTTCCCACAGACAGGATAGCACAAACCATGGCCTTTGTTGAACAGTTATAGATCACTGGTCGATGCAAGTGGTTTACACCTACCCATTGAGCCTTGCAAAGCACTCACTCAGGGTTTGGAGTCAGTATCTGGATTAAAAATCCTATGCCTCGACTGGGATCCGAACCCAGTACCTACCAGCCTGTTGACCGATGGCCTAACCACTAATGCCACCGAGGCCGGTCCTGTAGGTAATAAGTTCTTAAGTTCAAGTCATGTAGCCAAGTGATTTAGTCAGTAGTGCTATATAAGACATTTCTTAAGATACTAGACAAACTAGCATGCAATTAATGAACACTGATGGTAGTCTATATTGCCAACTTACATTTTCACATTAAATTTAAAAAAAAAAAAAAAAAAATTGAACATACAGTACATGTAGTGTGTTCCTGCAACATCTATCAGAAAATACAACTTCTATTTTCCAAATAATAATTACCTGTATATATTATTTATTAGCACATGTTTAAAAAATTCATAACAAAACAGGATTCTTATGGATTTCAATAACATCAAATTGCAGAAATCCAAAAGGATTCTACAAATGTATTAGAATGTGACCAAAAAAATCATTGGCATGCTGATGCCAGTTTTTATTGTGGTTTTTACAGTGCCACGAGTCAGATCTGAATTAACTGCGCAAACAGCAGACAGCAAGCAATGCTACAAGCCAGATCTTAAGTAACTTGGCAAATGAAGCCAAATGTGTGACATTCACTGAGCATGCTCCGAGATGAACTTGCAGTATGACCTCGGCACTCATGGCACTCTCATCACTAATACTTCTAATCAGCCTGACAATTGTAATCAAAGGGGAGTGTACTAATAACTGTTTCTGGCCACAAAGAACCATCATAAAAGCAATTACAATGGGCATGATTACCCATTATGTCCCATTGCTGGACCCATCTGACAGTGTCACATCCTGGTACTAATCATAAACCAAGAAGAATCAGAAGTTGAGCTTCTATATGTCATTACAAAGCTGATCTTGTACAGTATGGTAATTACAATGTAGTGTCTTGATATGCTGATGAATTTACATTTCTGGGGATGCCTTAATTAGTCTGAAGCCTGCAATATAATTTGGTCCAGTAGTAGAAGTAATAGTGCATGTCGTGTGCGTCCAAGCTAGTCATGGATGCAGGAGGTCAAGGAAATGATTTCTCTCAAATGACTCATCAGCTTTTTATCTGGCTATGCAGTATTCTATTATCAAAAAAAGAAAGAAATGTTTTATTTAACGATGCACTCAACACATTTTATTTACGGTTATATGGCGTCAACATATGGTTACGGACCACACAGATTTTGAGAGGAAACCCGCTGTCGCCACTACATGGGCTACTCTTCCGATTAGCAGCAAGGGATCTTTTATTTGCACTTCCCACAGGCAGGATAGCACAAACCATGGCCTTTGTTGAACCAGTTATGGATCACTGGTCGGTGCAAGTGGTTTACACCTACCCATTGAGCCTTGCGGAGTACTCACTCAGGGTTTGGAGTCGGTATCTGGATTAAAATCCCATGCCTCGACTGGGATCCGAACCCAGTACCTACCAGCCTGTCTATTATCAACGTATCACAGCTGTAATTATATCTTGCTATTTTTTAGGGGTTTGATCTAGCTCAATTGGTAGAACGCTCGTCTGAGGTCCTTTGGGTTGAAGGATCAAACCTACTCAGTGAACCCATTCTCCAATTAGGTGTTTTCCCATCCCAACCACTGCTCCACGACTGGTATATCAAAGACCATGGTATGTGCAGTCCTGCCTGTGGATAAAGTGCATATAAAAGATCGTTGGCTGGTAATGGGAAAATTTAGCAAGTTTCTCTAAAGTCTATATGTTCGATTTACCAAATGTCTGACATCCAGTATCTGATTATTAATTAATACATGTGCTTTAGTGGTGTCATTAAAAAAAACAATTTTTGTTATTTTTGTGGCAAAGAGCAAACACAAAAATCTACGCTGCTAATACAGCTAGGTACCAGTTGGTAGTGGATTTGCATCTCAGTACTAAATCGTACCCAGGGTTTGGAAAATGCATGTCTTTTGAAATCGTGTTCTTTTAATATCATTATTATAAAGTTGTTCTATTTTTCATATTGCAGATAATTTGTATTGTGCATTCACAGGTTGTTTTGAATCTCTTTATCCTTTCCACATACACTCAGGAAATTATCAATAGTTACTGAAGCTATTTGCTTAAACATGGTCCCAGTCTGTACACTGGAACACCATGCTACTTGCTAGCATGGACTGTGTGTTAAAATCATAGCTGTCAGTCACTGTGATGAGCCAGGAATTAGCCCCTTCCTGCTTATCAACCCGCACAGCATGACGCTCAAGTAACACACTCATCTGTGGTCAATAGATCACAGCAAAAATCAAGTGTTTTGACGGTCTTGCATACTGCTACCAATTGTGTGCAATTAGTCCAGAGAACGACCAACATGAAAGCCGGTCGTGTTGATATTTATGCTCTGCTATGGTTATTTAGCACATCGAGAGACCAGTTTCCATTGATAGCCAAGTTAAGGTACACTGAGCTTGGTTAGTACATGTTGTACATGTATGTGGATGGTTGACATACTGGTACCACTGAATGCTGAGAAGATTATCATTTCACTACAACTAAAGACTACTCCAGAACTAATCACATAGGTTGGGGTGGGGGATGGACTGATGGGCAAAATGTTTTATTTATGCTTAATGGGTCTGCTGCATTTTATTCCCCTATGGTTTAAATTATGTTTTGTGGGTATATTTAAATTGCTTACCCTCCCCCTCCCCCCAACCCCCAACATGATCAGTTCTGCAACAACCCTAATACATCCAACAAAATGCATATTATATAAAAGAGCTCTGGTTTTTTATCTATAATATTTAATCATTGATGCTTCAAACAGGTTTTTCTTCTAAGTTATTAACATTATAACCCATTTTGTGTTTTGGCCAGAAAGCATGGCAGCCGAGTTGCATGCCCCCAAAACAGCATGCATAAACCTTAGTTCAATAGATGCAGGAAAATATATCATCATCATCATCACCACCACCATCATTGCTATCATCATCACCACCACCATCATCATTGCTATCATCATTATCACCTGGTCATGCCCTGTGACAACAGTCTGCAACTTTCAGATTAACATTTAGCCATCGTGATCCGTTTCCATCATGATAGGACCATTAGTATGTCAGTGGGGATCAAACAGATCCCAGGATGCCACAGTTATACTGTGATACATTACAGAGGGCCAATTTTCATACGGGACTTTACAATGCTTTCCCTGCAAATTGCTACATAATTTGTCCTTGCTCAAAGGTCAGAAAGAGTAGACTAGGGTCCAAATTATGACACAATGTGCAGACAAACCACACCGCAATCAAACTTCGCAATCACATTTCGTGATGCTGTTCCCAATAGCAAAGGTTAAAAGAAAAATTAACTTGGTGTGGAGAGTAATTTGCCAGTTGTCTGCAATGTCACACCAGAAAGAAATATTATTCTGCACATTGTTAACAGAATTGAAAATTGAAAACTAAAAATGTTTCTGTTATATCAGAAATACATGAACGTGCCTTTAGTACTGTCAATAACACTTACTGGATGGCAAAAACTTCAACTGATCTGTCGTATGGGTAACACTATTGTGTGTGTGTGTGTGTGCTATATATGAGATGTTCATAAAAGAATATCCTTACAGTAAAACATACAATTATGGTCAGAATATTTGTGTGAAAGTCAATCCGACTTTTGTATGCACTTGAATGTCATATTTATATTCATATAAAGTTCAAATATGCTGTCCTGAGCTCACACATCTTGGTTATCGCGCCTGTCTGCCCATGACAGCGGATTATGGTTACTTGTCAGTGGTTAATCAGAGTGAAGATGTTGGTAAAACTCACTCTGAGTGGAGGCCAGTACTTGGATTTGAACTCAGTACCTATCAGCCTTAAATTTGGTGGTTTAACATCACACCAGCAAGGCACAGATAAAATGTACTGTAAGCCAATAATTTAGATTTTTTTTAATTAAAAAAAAAAAAATAGTTTAGTATTTTTACATATCATAAGCAATCAAGGGTCTTAATTGACCACTATGACTATGAGCCAGTAGTTTTTACCATGCAATCACGGGGCTTAATTTAACATAACTCATTTTGTCTTAAAACTATTACATTCACAAACCCAGTGAGGGATGCCGTTGTGACTTCAACGCCAAACAACAACAAAAAATGGCTTGCATGTGGATAGTTTTAAATTAGTTTTTTAAAGTTGGATAACTTTAAACAATATTTAATGATTTTCTTTCTAAAAAAAATTACAAAACATAAACAAGAGATTTCGACTTTTTACATCCACTGGACAATGGACTGGTCACCTACATGAAAACCTCTGATTTAACAGGAGATAACTGAAAATGCAGATGAAACTAATGGTGTGAGCGGACTGACCAGACTCTGGGATTGGCCAATCAATCACAGGAGATGGATGACTACCATGGTGTGCAGTGTCCACACATGCACCGAATCTCCAGCGAAGCGGATTTACAACACAGCCTAGTCATTACAGAAATCACCACTCACTCATCACTGGTCATTGTCTCGCCCAACGCTTCCTGATTCCCAGCACTCGCTATAATCACTCGCTGCCTGGCAGAGGAAATACAGGCATGTCTGCAGAGCTCTTCTGGATGCCAGCTAATAAAATAGTTGCTTCCTGGGCTTTGTCGGGTCATTGCAATTTATTATAAATGAGACGTGGCCAGTTAATATACCTAATAGAATTTTATTAGGACAATATTGATCAAATTCTTTAACTAGCAAACAAAGGAAAGGGTTCTGCAGCACCATGTACATTTTACAGATCATAACGCCATTTTAAAGCAGGTGGAACATGCACATGTTTAAATACCGGAATGATTGCCCATTATAGACATGTAATTGTCACACAAAGGTGATCTTCACAGTTTAACAGTAAAGGTTTGTTAAAAATAAAAATAAAATAGCATTCAATCTTGTTGGCCAACACCTGCAAAGGTCTTAACAAGATTAGATTCCAAATCTTTCCAACAGAAACACGCTACTATAATGTCCTTTTCTAGCAATCAAAGGCAAGTCAGTTCCTCTTAATGTACTGATCACAGCTGGCATAAACAGGTTTTTTTAATATGAGAAGATCATCAGCCTCCACAAACACATGGGTGAGAAGAACTGATCACAGTGAAGAATTTACTGCTTATGTTCATCAATGACAAACAAACTCTCTTACTATACACTGGTTTTTTTTGTTTTTTGTTTTTATTTTTTTTTTGGGGGGGGGGGGGGGGGGGTGTTTTGGTGTTTTTTGCTTGTTGTTTTGTCTTTTTAGTTACAACATTTATGTTAGACCAACGTTGTTTTAAAAATAGTTGGACTACCATATTCAGGGCTAGATTTGGGTGAGCAGAAACTTTCTCCAAATTATCAATTAAAGTTGAAACATTGCAGAAACTCTGAACAAAATAGCAATTATTACATGAAATTATTTCAAACTAAAATATTATTTGTCAAGTGTTTTTAAATTTGTAACTGGAGAATTTCGCACGTCCCAGGTCAAGCCCTGATATTTTATTTTTATTGTCTGTGTAACTTTAAACTGTATATTAAAAATGTTCATGTTTTGACCAAAAAACAATCAATTAAATGTATTTAACAATACAACACAATCATGTTGCTACCACTGACAGATGTCTAGAATAAACCGGAGTATTTAATAGAGACAGACCATCATTTAAGACATAATAATGACTGATGACCAATTTAACAAATAATGGTGACAGATCATCATTTCATCATTTATACGTATGTGCTGTTTTCATGTCTAGAAGCTACAAAGTAGGTTGTTGCCTAGTGCATGAATTACATAATTACTTTACAATCAGATATTTATCACATTCTATTTATGAACTGGCTAGAAAATAATGATATATACATACACATCAAACTTGCTTCAGGGGTCATTTTAAATTCTCCCAAATAATGTAGCATTATTAAATTATTAGCGTTATTAAATTATCTGATGAGACCATTTTTAATACTGGCCAAAGTGATTGCTGAACACAAGTTGGACTATACTATACAAATATATACCTTGGTATAGAGATGAATGAATGAATGAATGAATGAATGAATGTTTAACAACACCCCAGCACGAAAATAGAGACTGACTATTGGGTGTCAGACAAGTTAAGTACATCAGGTATAGTGATAAAGCTGTGAGACTAATGGCTAGTAGGCTTTGGGTTCATATCTCCTTACTGGCCCCAACCCACAGCAAGTTTTAACAACTCAGTGGGGAGCTTTTAGACCACTGCAGCTACATCTCTCATAACACTGTGCTCAGACCATACAATTCTTTAATGTGGGTGGATTATATTAAAAATAAACAAGTTTCTTTTGTGGGCTTTTTTTTATACCAAGGCCACCAGTCACAACGAAGAACTGAAAATTAGGCCACAAATATATTTATCAATACTGGCAAATGAGCTCTTGTGAAAACACTAATGGAACCTTAAGGAGAAGTATAAAAGACACCCGAGACACACAGAGAGAAGCTATTCAACAGAGAGTTTCCGTTGGACTTTCTGTCCAACTTGTGGTACGTTTCCGTGCCCGTTCTGTGACCTGATACCGCAGTTCACAATGAAGTGCCACTCTCATCGCCAGACCCTGGGGGAACAGGCTTACCAAGGACACACTGTCCCCCACTTACAATATATACCAAAGAGCTTATGATCTCCCGTCAATTGTGAAAAGGAATTTGATGACTCCTACTTAAGCTGGTCGATTTTCAATGTGGACCTTGCCTCCCACATTGCTGAATCTTTTCGTCTTGTATAGGATTGCATCAAATCATATTAAGCAGCAAAATAAGATTTCTTTTATTTCTTCAGTTTCTTTTGATTTTTAACTTCATTTTTATGCTGTCCCTAGCTATTCCAATTGTCGGTCCAGGACAGTTGTTAGTGAGAGAGAATTTGATATACACGCAGAGCTGTTAAAACTCACTCTGGGTGGGAAGCTGGTACTTGGATGAAAACCCTTAGGGCCGTTTTCTATGTGTACAATTTTTGGCTTGGTTCAGGCATGAAAAATGAAAACATAAAAAAATCAATTGTTTGGTTATCAATGGCAGTGTTTCCATATGCGCACAATGTTATTTGGTTATCACACCTGCCCCGTGTCAAAATATGCAACAATGGAAAACGGTTCTTTAGAAATTGTAGTTTTAGGTAACCTAGACTGGAAGTGGGTATAGCAGCCAATTTAAATCAAATAACAGTATGCCATATAGCAAGAATCTTAAATATAATGATCTACCATAAATGCTTAAATACAAAAATACACGCATATTCAAAATAGTGGCTTGAAATCCTTAAAATGCATAATGGTCAAATAGCTTTACAGAACACAAAGCTTTTAGTATCTATTTAATGTATGTCAAACACTCAAACTTTACCTTGTTTTTGCCTGGTTTAGTTTGAAAGCTGGGGTTTTGTACAGTGCTCAATGAAATCTGACAATAGAGAATACTTAAAAAGAAAAAAAGAGAAAGAAAAAATAACATTCTTCGTGGTACGAGTGCCGGGGTATTATTTCGCCTCATCTGTTTCAACCCATTTGATCACTGTTGACTGACATACTTACAAACATGTCATAAAGAAAAGAAAAACATTCGACTACAAAACAGGACCCATATCTTACAAATATTCCAAGAGCAATTACTCCGAGCATTATTGTCCATATCAAATAAAGCAAAGAAGATTTATATGTTGATAAACCCTCTTAAACATTTTCTAGCTTCAAAATGGTTTGTCCTGGTTGAAGTGATTGTGCCCAGTGCTGCCTTACAATTTGTTGGTTGTGTCAACACAACTGTTGTTTGTTGAAGATAAGTTCTGATGTAATCTCTGTGATATCAAGTGAATCTCACACGTGATGTTCTATAATGAAGACATTCAGCACTTGAGAATCTCCCATCTTCAAGCTTATTAGCTGGTTATCGTCACCAAAGTTAAGCATGGCTAGAACCGGTCTTTGTCATGCTATTTGCTCACCCAAGCCGCAGTGGGTTTACGGGTTGCCTTGCACTAAATCAGGCACTTCCGTGTCAGAGTTCAAGGTGCACTGTCAAATATTTACAGAGCATCTGCTGCTGCAGCTCAGACTGGTAGTTAAAGTCGACTGATCTGTGCAAATACTATTATCTATTCTCAGTATATTAATATATGTTTATTTAGTGCATAGTCATTGTGTAGTGTACACTGGAGGTTGATAATACTACGAGTATATAGCAGATTATACATTAAAAATATACTAATAAGATTTTCTGCAACACTGAAAGTTTCTAATAAAAATATTCTTTAAATCGCTTAAAAACGTTATTTACATGTATGTGTACTGCCTCAGTATGTTCATATGCTGCTTACATAATCAGCATGGGAAAGTGCATATAAAAGATTCCACTATGTTGGGATGTAGCGGGTTTCCTCTGATGACTACATGTCAGAATTATCAATGTTTGACATCCAACAGCCGATGATTAATTAATCAATGTGCTCTAGTGGTGTCATTAAACAAAACAAACTGGAAACAAACATTCCTTTCCTTTTCCCTTTTACATACACAGATAATTGATCTTTCATTCCACTAGCCTGCTTACTTTATGCCATCGACTGTCATGGCAGACGGAGTTCTTCACATACAAAAATGTCTATTAATGTGATTTTCTGTAACATAATTAGGAGCACAATCCCAGCTCTGTGTCCGAGCCCACTCACCGTGACCCAGTGGACTTGGTATCTGGGGTCAGTGAGGACGATCTCACCACACACACAAACAGTGGCTGGAGTGCACAGCAAATCTGCATTGTTGTGGACGTGAATGACTATAATTAAGGCCCTTGTGTTGTAATTCTTCCAGGAAAGAAAGCCGGACCCAAACCTACCACCAGAATGTCTGGGGTGCATTGGTGCATGCTGCCACACAACCATGGAAAAAGTGTTGACAAAAAGGATAGAAAAAAAGATTCCTTGAGCACTGCTAATGAAAAAGTAAAAAGGTTTCCTCAGAATTATTAAATGTTTGACATCCACAACCTCATGATTAATTAATAAATGTATAACCATTCTAGTGATGTCATTAAACAAACAAAAAACATTCAAAAGTTTTGTTTACTGACAGTGAATGGCATTAAAAAAGTGTCACTTGAGGTGCATTCAGTTGTACAATCAATCGTCTTCCGCTAACTCAAGTTTTGTCCTGTCCCAACCAGCACACACATGTACTGGCTGCAGTGCACGTCAAATGAATGAAGTGTAAGTCTCTTGTGTTGTAATTCTTACAGGAAAAAAAGCTCGTCTCAAAGTTACCACCATATTCACTAGGATTACATACTTATATAGCATAGATCTTGTCTAGAACCCGCATGGCCCCAATGATAATGCAGTGATCAAACCACTGGGTTTAAGGCCTCATTGTCTAACGTTCATATCCCAGTCATAGCCAGTGTCAGCATTCAGATAAAGATAAAATTATAGTTTGTTTTGCTTAAATGACACCATTAGAGCACACTAATGTATTAATCATTGACTAATGGATGTCAATTTTTTTTTAATTCTGACACACACAGTCTTCAGTAAAAACCTACTACATCAGGTCAGGTCAGGTCAAGTCAGGTAAGAGGATTTTTTGTGCACATTCAGAGCAAGCTGTTGTAGCGAATGCCTGTCATGGGTGCGGATGTCAACTTCTGCTGGTTCCTCCGTCCAGGACAGGAAAGGGGTTGGGTGGGGTGTTAGATGGGATTGCCCATGCTGGCATGTGCAAGGCAGAACAAGCAGCCCGACCAGGCTCGGTAGTGGGCAGTCATTTTCCCAGCAGCAGCCAGGGATCTTTTATACGCACTTTCCTATAGACATACCACAGCCTTTGATATTCAATCGGAGAATGGGTCCACCAACAAGGTTCATTCTTCCAACACAAATACCTTAGGCAAGCACCAACCGAGCTACATCTAGCCCCACCAAATTAAGATGGAGTGTATACGCCTCTGCTAACTTCTGTCATGAATGACTATAACCTCTGTCATGAATGACTATAACCTCTGTCATGAATGACTATAACCTGTCATGAATGACTATAACCTCTGTCATGATTGACTATAACCTTTGTCATGAATGACTATAACCTATCATGAATGTATAACCTCTGTCATGAATGACTATAACCTCTGTGATGAATGTATAACCTGTCATGAATGACTATATCCTCTGTCATGAATGACTATATCCTCTGTCATGAATGACTATAACCTGTCATGAATGACTATAACCTGTCATGAAAGACTATAACCTCTGTCATGAATGACTGTAACCTCTGTCTCTGACAGTCCAGAGTGCAGACAACCAAAGTATTATATGCTTAGGACAATATGTTTGAACCTTATTGGCTACAAGTAGCGGATAAATTGGAATGAATTGGTCTGGCATGATCTGTCTCCAGGTTGTCTCGGACAAGCACCCAGAATGTGATTCACAACTAAATCCAGCACTGCTTATCTGGCCAGCGAGAACAGGATAGCCTTATTCCAGCAGCTAATAACAAGCGATCAAGGTGCACAGCCAAACTGATAGGGTAATATATATACCGCAATGAATGAACGCAGATTAACAATTATAGGGTCGAAATGAAGATGGAAGATTCCAACAGAAAGAACTGCTTCAAGATGAAAGCGGAAAATAAATAGAGGGTTTCTACTATAACAAGTTCAACATTAAAATCAGATCATAATAAAAAAAAAAGTTTATCAGGTGTAGGTTTACTATTATGTTAAAATGCCTGCAGTATATATAGGCCGGTATATACTATATGTACATACTGTATGACATAGCACTTCTCTCAGTAATCCTCGTGGAAACCCAAGCTTGCTAACCTGTGGTACAGAAATCAATTTGTCTTTCTGTCAGATACTTTAATCACTTCAAAATCTTACGTTAAACACGAAAAACCTTTCGTGTAAGCCAGCATGGAGTTCAAAATACATGACATATATACACACACTGTTTAAAGGAGATCAATCTGTTTCACTTAACAAATGAACAAAAGAAATGTTTTAATCAAGTGATTATCTAATACCACAAACATGTAATTTTAACACTTGTTTTCTTGCCATGGGTTTTGATAAGACAGATTATTCGGACCCTTCCCTAGGGAACAGACAAATACCACATGATGCATGAAGTCATTAACAAAATATGATGTCACAAGCCAATATATTTTTTTTACACACTGTTTTTATTTCTTGCATGTCACTGCTACAACCAGTGTTTCTGCCAGAGGGTTAAACGGGTATGGCGCCATACCCAAATTGTTTTGCAGAATTTAGTTTTTTCAAGTTAACCTTGATGACTTTTATCTTGACCCTAACCTTAAACCTAACCCATTTTCTTTCTGGGAGAGGCCCTCCATTCACACTGTCATTCAGCACACACATTGTAAATATTCAATTCCATAGTACCATACCTAAAAATTTCTTTCTGGCAGAAACCCTGAAAAAAATATTTCAGTGCATGTACAAATGCATAATACAAAAAGAAAAACTTTTGTTCAATACGAATTATGTGAAAATTAATGTCTTAACGTACATTTAAAAATGTTCAGTGCACTTATGATGAACATCCATAGGTGCAACTATAAACCAAGTTTCACTGACCTAGCAGTGTTTCTGCCAGAAAGATATTTTTGGGTATGGCGCTATGGGATTAAATGCAACCACAGACAACAGGGGGTACGGGTGGCCTCACCCAGGAAGAAAATGGGTTAAGTTTAGGGTTAGGGTTAAGAAAATCATATAGTAACAATAGAGTCATTAATTTTGTCAAAAGGTTAACTTTTATAAAAAAAAAATAAAAATCTGCCAAAACATTTGGGTATGGCGCCATACCCGTTTTACCCTCTGTCAAAAACCCTGCCTAGGACTTACAGCTTGTGAGAGACTGATCTAAATGTAAAACTTTAATGTTAAATTTTAATGCAAAAACTGGCGCTGCCGCTGTTGGAAAAGTAATAAAGGCGAGACAAAAACCTAATCCATACTGACCAAGTCCTAAAATGGTAGCTATAGGCTTAGACTATTGTAAAACAAATATATATTTTTTTATTTAAATCCCAGCCATGCTGACCCTCTGCACTTTAAATACCCTACCATCAAGCTAAATGTTATTATCTACACAATCCTCTAATTAGATACACCACTTCCACACAGTAAATAGAATGCGAACTCATCAACACACATTATATTGATCCAACGTGTGGTCCCGGATTGCTAATCGAATGTACATGTGTATGTCATATAATTTAATATACTGAGATTTCATAGCCATAAGTTTGCCCAATCACGACGTGCCTGTCTGTGCAGCCAGCCGATTACCTGGGTGTTGCTGTGGGTGACTGCTAACCATGTGGGACATGTAGACCGTTCATGGCTGCAGGCAGTCACAAATCATTAAGAAACGGATACTTTCAGATAATGGCTATTTGCCTCCACAGTACACTACAACGTGCAGTCAATACCTGCGCGATTAACAACACTTTTATTCTGTTACATGATTGTTTACAATTTAATAGAGTACATGTACTTAGTAAATGTAGAATGTTGAATTTCTAAAACCTTTTATTTTTGAAAGGTATTTATTCCATAGTCTAATGCAACTTTCCTAAACAGCCATGTATATAATATACTTGTTGGAAAAAGTTCCTGTACACCAGATAAAATGGTCTCAAACCAATTGTAAATTTTGCAAATGGTTGAAATTAGTTACTCTTGTGGACACACCATAATTTTAAAAATCGTTTACATGCTTGTGGACATACCATAATTTTAAAAATCGTTTCATGCTTACACATGAACAATAAATAATTTCTTGAAAGTGATTAGATTTTTCCTTTCTTCACATTAAACATATTATATCTTGTGTAATACATGCTCAGAAACTTTGTTTTGTCAGTATAAAATAATTTATGAGAAATGCAGGTGTTTAGCCATATTGCACACAGTGCTATTTTGTTTGTGTTTTAGACTTACACACATCTAGAATAAATGCATGATGATTACATTTTGTAAATCTGGTTCTTTACTTTAGTTGTGCCATAAATACTGTACAACACACGCAGGGAAGTCATTAATAGGCAGCAGCAGGCAGTTTTTTATGCCTATTTAATAAATGCTGCCGATATTCCTTACTGAATCGTTTGTCATACATAGCAAATTTACGCTTCTTAACAGAATATTAATATTTTAAAACTCTAATTTACATACATTGATAATTGTGTCATATGTTTTTAAAAGCTTGTTCCTAACCAGTTAATATATATTAGAATTTAGATGATAATTGATGTATAATGTCAATATTTAATATTTTAAACCAATTAATAAATTGCATGTTTTAAATTTTGGAATCAACCCAATGATATGACATTTTGTAGCAGGTGGTAATAGCTGGCTATAATTTCATTTTAATCTAATATTTTTGTTCTTAATGATATCACTACTCATGTACTGCTTTTCAAGGTTAATTTAATGCTTACTATAAGAAAAAAACTTGAAACCTTTTAGTTTGGTTGTACCAGTAAATATAACATAATTACTGCTTTTGTCAAAAAATTTTTTAGACCGGCCTCGGTGATGTTGTGGTTAAGCCATCAGACATAAGGCTGGTAGGTACTGGGTTTGCTCCCACATGACCCAAAGGGTAGGTATGAAACCACTACACAAACTTTTTTTTCACTAACCACTAACAACTAACCATTAACCCATTGTCCTGGACAGACAGCCCAAATAGCTACGGTGTGTTCCCAAAACAGTGACCCTTAATTGGATATAAGCACGAAAATAAGTTGAAATGAATCGATAAATAAATCCAGTCAACTTTGTGTACATATATATCAAAATGTATCCCTCATCACCATAAACACTGTGTAAAGCAATAACAATGTTAAACCACTAGATATATCTTGTTCAGCTTGGTCAGCATGTCTGGTCCATGTCACAACTAATGGTCAAAAGCTTTTCAGATAATTTAGCTGTGCTTTTATGGCCGACAAATTCAAGCCAATTAAACTTGATGTTTGCCCACGAGAACCTGCAGTGATAAGAGGTTATTTGTCCCGATTACACTGGCATTGCCAGACAGCACAGTGCAGACACTGGAGATACGACTGAGGGTGGCCCAAGTCCACAGACTAGTATCAACCTAACATGTGTATCAGTGCCAAGACACGGGTTGATGCCTGGCACAATAAATCCACAAGGCAGAGATTGCCAACACTGGATTCATTAGTCCAGTGACAGGCTGCAGCAGCTGATGACTGGCAGAAACATGGAATAGAGGTATGGAAGGTATGACACTGGCGTCCTGTCAACACAAAACAAATGGCAAACTTCACTGTGGGACTAATGAATTCTTTAGTTGTCGGTTAATTTCACTGTCCTGTCAGTGACATGGTGATGGTCTTGTAGCAGTTTAATGGTGCAGGTCTATCATCGCTGTCACATACTTCCATTACTCATGGAGTCTACATCTCTTACTTGTCACTCAACAGGCAAGCAAGCCGGTTCTACATACGAATGTCACACGATGCTTGTCACATGATGCTGCTTGTTTTCACTCCTTATACATATAACACGGTGGTCTTAACCCAGTGGTCTGAAGTAATTTATTTGCTTCAATTTTCACTATCTACAAAAAAATAATAATGCTAGCTCGCATTCTTTCTTTCTTTGTCTCACACACACCATTCAACATAACTCACAGTTCCTGATGAGTCACAAGAGTTTTATTATATTATATATATATATGCAATATGTACATTACCTGTATAATCATTAAACCTCTAAGATACCTAATAAACTATCATAACTGATACCCCAACCCTGCACTTAAGAAAATATCTAAGGCAAAAAAACATGTGTTTGAAAAACAAAATCAAATATAGTCAATACCAAAAATGTCACGGGGAGAATGGTCACCCAAAGAGAGGAGAGAATACCTGTACATATGAAATCAATGCTCTGACGACATCCCGAAACAGATAAAAGTATCCAGTAACCATAATGAGACCAAGTCCACCAAGACTGTCATCTCCAAGACAGATGAACGACCTACCACTAAGCCACCCTGTAGCACCAATCCATCTCTTCCCCAACCTCCCACCACCACCCGTCCACGAGGAAGTGAAGAATTCATACACATCAACAGATGAAAATCAGAGCACCCCACCGAGGAATGCAGTGGATGGGGAAGCATGTCGTTTATTATCAGTTATCAAAAAGGATTTCCATTTAACACTGTCTGGGAAGACCGAAGAGCCTTGAGAAACAGGTGTTTTCGGTTGTCTTCAACAACTTCATGCTTCACCTACAGTGTGTATGTCAGGAATCCAGCCACCAATCCAAGACATACCTCACCTCCTGTAGCCCTGTGGTTAGTTGTAATCCATCAACATAAACTTGTCAGTGGTCATCCTATCTGCATGTGGTCAACGGTTTGTGGTCACACCATGGTTTGACCAAGTCCAGCCTGTACATGTATGTACAAATGTAGGACACCTGAAGCATTTACAAATCTCAGTTTTGAGCTTTAAAATTTACACCTGTTTATGAAGAATATGCATTTCTTTATTCTTTGAGGTACTTCTATTTATTTTAAATTCACAGTCATGGTTTTTGCAAGGGCAATGGCTGACCTAATAATAACTTTTAGAATAACCCCAACTCAACTTAATCACATGTATATATTGGAAAATACCAACAGCACACATGTGTATGACAAAACATTTCTGTAGTCTGGTATACAAAATAGAAATGGAATCTTTAAATTTAGAAAAATATAGTGCTAGAATTCTGTAAAGTAATCAAAGCAAGAACACTAAAATGCAATGACAGCAATGTGTACTAAAACCACATTAAATATCAAATAAATGGACTGTAACACTTAATTCATTATTCAATATATACTATTCACTATTTCACTATTGAATAGACGTTGCTAGGGTATTAATGTCTTAAAAAAATGTTGATGGTATTTTAGTTTGGATGCATTAACACCAAGTTAAAAGTTTAAATAGTTAATGATGTGAGCACCTAAATGACGTGTTAATCTGATAGCAAGCAGTCACTTACATGCTCAAGTACATACCAGTAAATATAGGTGAAAAATGTTTTATTAATTAGAAAATCTCACACGGACTCAAAAATGGGGCAAAAAGTGGGTCTTTGAAGATTTATTTAACCTATTACCAAGAAAGGAAAGGGTAAGTTTTGAACTCATTAATCGCAATCTGGCCGATCAGACTGTACAAGGTGTTTAATGGGTAAAAGCTCATTAGTGGTACAAATTGCCTTCATAACACATGGTGTTTACACAGCTGATTAACACAGCTCTAGAAACGTGCACTGGCTGTGACCCATGGAAGCCTTCATGAAAAACTCATGTCAGATACCAACATGACCTAGTGTTGAGTTTATAAAGCTGTTTTGTTTAATGATACCACTAGTGTATATCAATTTACTCATTACTGGGCATTGGATGTCAACATTTGATAATTCTGATACATGTATATGCAGTCATAGAGGAAACCTGCTACATTTTTTCAACAGAAGCTAGGGATCTTTAAATGCACTTTTACACAGACAGGACAGCACATACCATAGCTTTTGATATACCAGAGAATGGTCCTACCAATGATGGTTTGATCTACTGACCGAGTTACATCCTGTCCCAGGCTGAGTTTATTATTACCACAGTAACATAAAGTTCCTTTTGTTTAACGACACCACTAGAGCATATTGATTTATTAATCAACAGCTACTGGATGTCAAACATTTGGTAATTTTGACATATAGTCTTAGAAAGGAAACCTGCTACATTTTTACATCAGTAGTAAGGGATCTTTTATATGCACCATCCCACAGTCAGGATAGCACATATGACGGCCTTTGATATATCAGTCGTGGTGCACTGGCTAGAACGAGAAATAGCCCAATGGGCCCACTGACGGAGATCGATCCCAAACCAACCGCACATCAAGCGAGCGCTTTACCATTGCACTATGTCCCGTCCCTACCACAATGAAAGACATTATATATTACTAGTATTCAAATCTGCTGACTGCACAGTAATTAAAATTCTAATAGAATTTTAAAAAAATGTATTTATAAATTACATAAATTTGTCACATGATATGGTAAATGTATTCACTTTATCTTTAGCACAAGATCTGTATATAAACATCTTGGGGAATAGACATGACGAACTTGTCTACATCTTTAATATCACATCATCATGCACTTAAGTTAAACCGCTTTCTAGACTACTACAAACGCAACATAAAACTCCCATTGGATGGGATATATCCCAAAATAGTAACCCATGGTAACGATGCATAACACTTGTAATGCTCAAAATAGCATCCATGTAACAGTTCGAATGTTCAGTCACTTGGATCATTAGCAAGATTAACAGCTGCATGTGAATTACATCACAAAAGGGTGTTATAGGCATTAAAATGTTACAACAGATGGTGGGGCTTTAAAAGGTACATACTCTTCACAGATGTGATGATTCAGTAATTGTATTTTGGACATATAATTTGGTAAACTAAAATAAAAAATAGACAGATTTATTCACAATATCTGTTTCACTGATAAAGTACGGTTTTTTCCTTACACCCAGCTAGCTCTCCCACTCTACCACCTTACACATTACACCCAGCCAGCTCTCCCACTCTACCACCGTACACATTACACCCAGCCAGCTCTCCCACTCTACCACCGTACACATTACACCCAGCCAGCTCTCCCACTCTACCACCGTACACATTACACCCAGCCAGCTCTCCCACTCTACCACCGTACACATTACACCCAGCCAGCTCTCCCACTCTACCACCTTACACATTACACCCAGCCAGCTCTCCCACTCTACCACCGTACACATTACACCCAGCCAGCTCTCCCACTCTACCACCGTACACATTACACCCAGGCAGCTCTCCCACTCTACCACCTTACACATTACACCCAGCCAGCTCTCCCACTCTACCACCGTACACATTATACCCAGCTAGCTCTCCCACTCTACCACCTTACACATTACACCCAGCCAGCTCTCCCACTCTACCACCGTACACATTACACCCAGCCAGCTCTCCCACTCTACCACCGTACACATTACACCCAGCCAGCTCTCCCACTCTACCACCGTACACATTACACCCAGGCAGCTCTCCCACTCTACCACCGTACACATTACACCCAGCCAGCTCTCCCAAGCCAGCTCTCCCACTCTACCACCTTACACATTACACCCAGCCAGCTCTCCCACTCTACCACCGTACACATTACACCCAGCCAGCTCTCCCACTCTACCACCGTACACATTACACCCAGCCAGCTCTCCCACTCTACCACCTTACACATTACACCCAGCCAGCTCTCCCACTCTACCACCGTACACATTACACCCAGCCAGCTCTCCCACTCTACCACCGTACACATTACACCCAGGCAGCTCTCCCACTCTACCACCGTACACATTACACCCAGCCAGCTCTCCCAAGCCAGCTCTCCCACTCTACCACCTTACACATTACACCCAGCTAGCTCTCCCACTCTACCACCGTACACATTATACCCAGCCAGCTCTCCCAAGCCAGCTCTCCCACTCTACCACCTTACACATTACACCCAGCCAGCTCTCCCACTCTACCACCGTACACATTATACCCAGCTAGCTCTCCCACTCTACCACCGTACACATTACACCCAGCCAGCTCTCCCACTCTACCACCGTACACATTACACCCAGCCAGCTCTCCCACTCTACCACCGTACACATTACACCCAGCCAGCTCTCCCACTCTACCACCTTACACATTACACCCAGCCAGCTCTCCCACTCTACCACCGTACACATTACACCCAGCCAGCTCTCCCACTCTACCACCGTACACATTACACCCAGGCAGCTCTCCCACTCTACCACCGTACACATTACACCCAGCCAGCTCTCCCAAGCCAGCTCTCCCACTCTACCACCTTACACATTACACCCAGCTAGCTCTCCCACTCTACCACCGTACACATTATACCCAGCCAGCTCTCCCAAGCCAGCTCTCCCACTCTACCACCTTACACATTACACCCAGCTAGCTCTCCCACTCTACCACCGTACACATTACACCCAGCCAGCTCTCCCAAGCCAGCTCTCCCACTCTACCACCGTACACATTACACCCAGCCAGCTCTCCCACTCTACCACCGTACACATTACACCCAGCCAGCTCTCCCACTCTACCACCTTACACATTATACCCAGCTAGCTCTCCCACTCTACCACCGTACACATTACACCCAGCCAGCTCTCCCACTCTACCACCGTACACATTATACCCAGCCAGCTCTCCCACTCTACCACCTTACACATTACACCCAGCCAGCTCTCCCACTCTACCACCTTACACATTATACCCAGCCAGTACACATTATATTGGAAAAGTTAACGTTGCTTTTGTTTGATGACACCACTGGAGCACATTGATTTATTAATCAGCAGCTACTGGATGTCAAAAGTTTGGTCATTTTTTTTACACAAAGTTTTAAGAGGGAAACCTGCTACATTACTTCCATTGGAAGCAAGGGATCTTTTACATGCACCCTCCAACAGACAGCACATACCACAGTACTTGATATCCATGGGTCTACTGATGTAGTTTGATCCTGCAAGCTATTATACTACAAGTACCTTGGAGCTGTATCAACTTTCCACAAAATATGCCGAGATTCTTGGGGGGGGGGGGGGGGGAGGGGGTATGATGGGAGGTGGTTCAATCATGAGCCAATTTGCTAGATGGATCTCATCTATCGACCCAATCCATAGAACACTGTCCATTATTCATCAGCCTCTAATACAATTTACTGCTACCTTATTCCTGGACCGAAATGCATTTTTGTGGCAGATTTTGTGGACCTTATCTATTGACCCAGTCCACAAAATAGCCTGGAAAATATCATTCTTCAACCCATAACAAAGTTTATTTCTGCCTTATTGCTGACTCAAAGTTCTCATCAACCGTAATTACCTCTATTCCTGAGGCTTTAATATCTCTCATTGCAAACATCAATACCGCCAAGAAAATCTACTGCAATGAAACCCAATTCATCCCTAAGCTCTTGAAATCTTGCTCCCCATGACTGAAAGTGATTATGCTCAACTTTAGCCAAAGACCCCACACACACACACACCTAAAAAAATATTTTAAAAATATAAAATTAGCTGATAACTAACAGAACAAGTCAACATATTTGACTACAGTTGCAGAAATGGAAAAATGATTGACAAGTCAATCAACGTATTGGACCTAAGTTACAGAAACGTAAAAATTATGATAACGTCAATCGATGGGACAAGTCACTGAGCTATATACTTAAGAAATAAAAAAACAAAATGATGGCAAAGTCGATCAATGGGACAAGTCACTTTAGCCGTGAAGAATGCGCTCGAGTTCGGGGCAGGTGAGATCAATATTCCAAACACGAAAGGCAAACAAACGAACGCATTTGAGAGCGACCTGGCAGGTAAAAGTTCGGTTACCGATGTTGACGTTAGCAGCAATCGTCCAATTGTCTGCCGGGCCAAACACACTGCAGCCTCTTCAGCCTCCCGGCCTGTTTGATGTCGCTAACACAAACACGATAAACCGGGGACGTGTGCAACGGGCAATAACGGAAGAGGACTAGCACAAAACCATTTGTCATTTTGTACAAAGAAACACTCCTCTCTCAGGACAAAGATATTCCATATTTGCAATTAAAATGCAGATGTTCCAGACAAGACAGATAAAAATGGATGACCGAGTTAAAAAGTTATTATAAAAAAAAGGTAGAAACAGAATACAGTTCAGTGACTGGATACAACAAATTGGAAAAATCTCAAGACAAATCAGAGAATCGGTTTGATGAATCAGTAGATTAACCAGCTTTGTTGTCTTTGACAAACATTATGTACTGACACATTCTGGAAATATTATGGTAGTTTTTATGTTGGAACCGTAATAGCTAATGATTAATAAATCAATGTGCTCTAGTGGTGTCGTTAAATAAAATAAACTTTAACTTTTAATTATCCTACTGCCTATTGCAGTTGAGGACAGCACTCTACCACTAAAAGATGTCCCAACTAAGATAGACATGAAAACAATTATTCTTTATCTTACTTAAAGTGGAATCCATGGATATAAAAACAAAATACACTTAGGTCAGTAAGAAACCTGGCCCGTGAGTGCGTGAGAATAACAATAACAAACGAAAAAACCCACCTATAAACTATTATTTTTAACAAAAGAATATGAACAAATTCCCACAACATTCCCTATCCACAAAGACTGAAAGGCAGACCAGCTGTGCACTAATGGGCATGCACAAAACAGCAGGCCAAGAAAAACCAGGAAATTACCCGTTTTTCATTTCCGGTCACAGCTGAGAAACCAAAAGGTTACAAAAGGTCAGTAACACTACAACAACAAACTGCATTCATACAGACATTCTGCACAAATCCTTGTAAGAAATACATGTATGTGTACATGTGTAAATTACAAACACATCAAACAGCAGCATTTTTATATAATCAAAAACACGCAGGGCCAGTTTGCTACATGAGATGATCTAAATACATGGTACAATAGTTCAAGTAGAATATACAATGTATATATGCATCTCCCCTTCATTATTCAAACTACATTACTATGATCTTATTATTTTTAAAATAACAAAAAAGTAAACAGTTAGAAATAACAAATGGCAAGAGATCTATCCTGTATACTAACCTCGTTTACAGATATAGTTATCAATTTTTATTTTTATTTTGTATGGTGAAGGTCACTTTTAAAATAACTATAAAAATCTAATGGATTACGAGTGCATTGTTTGCCTAATAGCGCTTATACTGTAATCCTGAACAGTTATTTCCTACCCCAGGCCTCAATGTTAACATTCTGAACTAACTTGTCAAAACAGTTAAACAACTTTCATCCATGTCTGTAGAGGGTAATACATGTATATAAAAGCACTCTTGCTGCTAATCAAAACAACAGTTTAATTAAGTGGTGTCAACTGGTTTCTAATGATACTCCAGACCATGTTTTCGTATTAATGTACCGTCACTTCCAGCAGATACCTTTTTTACCCAGCCACCTTCTTCACAAATCATCTTCAGTAACTGTAATGTTTTTACACCTTGCCCATCTACAAACTGATCTGTACTGAGAAACCAACTATCCTAAGAATAAGGTACTTGTTTTTTCTTCTTTTTTCTTATTACTATTATTATTTTTATTATTATAATATCACACCGTTAATACAGGTTCGAATGACATTCTAAATAAGTACAAATGTTTATACACATGTACATTCATGAAGTATGTTAGAATATTGTTAAATAACAAACATCCCTCTCCATTTCTTTCTGATGTGCAGATATAACAAACAATGCAACGACTAAGTGTGTGCATGTCTGCTATTCATTTCAGAATCAGTAACCTGTATGATAGCATGCACCATTAGCATCGCTCCTAAAAATGATGTACAATTACGTCCAGTATATAGTGTGCCAAAAAGCATGCATCCTAACATCTCGGAGGTTCACACACTGTAAGAGAGAGACAGACATAAAACCAGTGTCCCACAGTGACCATAGAAAGGCCAGGTGTTATTCTGGGCAAACATTACAATAAACAAGCACTGTTAATGTTAAACTCATGGCTAGTTTAGCATGCAGCTATGTAACACAACACACTACGTACTGCATATACATTATGTGACATATGCATAGTCCATGAACCAAGTGAACAACCTGTTATGATGTGGAGTACCATCCAGGTGAATCACTACAGAATACACAAAAACAAAATTAGACATTTTAAAAAATAAAGTTTTTCCAAGCTATTTGAATGAGCTGTCACAAACTCTTAACAGACAGAAGGCAGCAGCTAGCCCAACCCACACCTCCACATTATTAATATGAATGTTTGTTAGCCATATTTACATCCAGTCAGAATGTAGCACATGAAACTTTTAAAAATTAGCCAACTCCACAAAAAGATGATCATCACATATTTATTTTAGATACACCTTGTCGTCTCTAAGTAGAGTGCTCGTCTGAGGTGCTTGAGTTGCAAGGTCAAATCTACAGCTGAAACATTAGGTTTCCCCCGTCCAAACTAATACCCCATGACTTGTTTGTAGTATGTGCTGTTCTGTGTGTGGATATGTTCATATAAAAAGATCTCTTGCAACTAATGAAAAAAGTGAAGTGGGTTTTCTCTGAAGATAATGTGTCGGAATTACTAAATGTTTAAAATCCAACAGCTAATGATAAATTATAAGTGTCCTATAAGTGATATGTTGTTAAACAAAACAAACTTTTTTTTTTTTTTTTTTTTTTTTTTTTTTTGATGCATTAGATCTTAAAAACGGATAAAACGAATACATGAGTGTACATGGCTAAATACCTTCAGGTGTTTGTCATAAATTATTAAATAT
This sequence comes from Gigantopelta aegis, assembly GCF_016097555.1. Taxonomy (NCBI): domain Eukaryota; kingdom Metazoa; phylum Mollusca; class Gastropoda; order Neomphalida; family Peltospiridae; genus Gigantopelta; species Gigantopelta aegis. Next base: position 54,787,077 of record NC_054704.1, read on the forward strand.
GCATGGCTGTTTAAAGGGACAATGTACAAGTAAATATCATTAATATAGAACTGTTCTCATGAACACATACATGTAGAAGGCCAGCTTGTAATAGCGGCATACCTTTCTAATAAGCGAATCATGCAAAGGTCATGACACTGATGCATTTGTTTGGTCAAGCAACAAGGAATGCTGTCAGAGAGAAAACACCCCCTCCTTTGCGTTCATCTTGCTCACCAAGGGAGATAAACACACTGTGTCGAAGTGTAGAAAATCTGGACAGATATTCCTTGAGCAGAAAGGTCAGAGTCGGAGAGAAGATACAAATGAATGAAGACCAACATGGACATGAGGATATGCTGGGAAGTGAAGCGGGCTGTTTTGATTTGAGATTCTGATATCCCACAAGTGACATCTGGGTTGAAAGAGAGTATGGTAAAGGTCACTGCATTCTTCGTTTTTCTGTCCAACCATCCATTTATTCATTCATTCATACCAAATCAGGAAACATGTTTCTTGAGCATAGCACATGCACTTAGAAGCATTATGCAGTTTCAAGCTGCATTCACTTGTGAATTCATTGTATATATATGTAAACTGCAGAGAACACCTTTTCTATACAACACACCTGCACATTGTTTAAAAGCTATTCAATGTCTAACCACATTGTAACTGATAAGTTCACTGATATCCTAGATAAATCTGAATGACAAATCTGTTATCCACAATCAAGACCGTATCTCTGTTAGGCTACCTCCCTTTTTATATACATAGCACCCAGATATATATCCAGAACTGCTCAATTTCAGGACTGATAACAGAAATCATCTTATTTTGGTCATTGTTGCTTGTCTCAAGTTTCTGTATTGCTGTTAAAAAGGTACACTTTTTTGATCAATCTACTTAGGAGTATAACTTTGAGACTAATTTTTATAACTGCTTCTCAGTTTCTAGCATTTGCTTCCTACACAACAAAGTGAATTTTGATCCGGGAATATGTGTGTGTGGGTGTGTGCATGTGTGTGTGTATGTATGCGTGTGTATGCCTGTGTATGTATGTGTATGTGTATGTGTGTGTGTGTGTGTGTGTCTTTGTGCATGCGTGTCTGAGAGATAGGTAGGTGTGTGTGCGTGTTGTGTGTGTGTGTGTGTGTGTGTGTGTGTGTGTGTGCATATGTGTGTGTGGATGGTGATCATATGCTCAGTGTGTGCAAGTGTGTGGTGTCTACATTTAGAAAGTAATAAATTCCTTCACAACAGCTGCAGACAGTGCCTGTACTACACCCATCCACAAACTGCAATATTATGTGAAGCTGTTAAAGAGTGATCAAGTCTGCCGTTCTCTGGCATGGAGACATTAAACATACCTGAGCCTTCTCATTTCAGGTGAGCTGTGCACACCTTTGATAAGACAACTAGCGACTCGTAAACCTCAGATCAAAGTGCCCCACAGACTCTTTAATATGACGAGACACCGGCTTTGCTACCTCGGTCACGCCAGCCATGTTAATAATCTCACAACAAAAGCAAGAGCAACCCACAATTTATTGTTCAGGCCTTCTGTAGCTGCGGCTATTCATCAATCTTGAAAATGTATGTGCTGTAATTAACTGAGAGAAACGTGAAGAAAAAGAGTAACTATTTGAGTAATGCGGCAAAAGGGCAGTGTAACTGCACAAGCAAGCTGTAAAGGTGTTCATAATGTATGTGTCTGTCATGTATTCATGTCAAAGAATGAGTCTTGTAACATGATGGTTTCTGCTGCTACTCTTGTTACCAACTAAAAGCATGTTGGGACTTTTTAAAAGCTTTTCTTAATCATCCTCAACATATATTCAGAAAAAGGTAAAAGAAAAAAAAAAAAGGGGGAAAAAAGATTTTTAAAAAAGAGAGAGATATGGACTATATGTAGAAATAAAGACTGAAATGGAAAATAATTCCTGGACCTACTTGCATTGACCATCAGGTTTGTACACTGACCATGTAAAATACATATAGATCCTATTCCTAAACAAAAATGTTTCCAGCAGTGACACACGTGAACACACTGCCTACAAGTGGGAAATTAATTCCCCTGATGTTAAGGACAAGTTGATGAGGGGGAGGGGAAGAGTCCAAGATCAATTCTGTCATTTAACTGGCTCAGGTACATATTCTAATCACTGGACTACATGCCACTCCTAAGTTGAAGGGCTGTTCTAGAATTGATTGGTAGGGAGGCAATTTTTATGTACCCACAAAATAAAGTTTTATTTAAACCATTTTGGAGGCAGATCAACTAAACAAGAGTATCTATGGTGACACCCACCCCACCCCTCCATCTCTTGATGAAAAGTTTGTTTTGTTTAAAGACACCACTAGAACACATTGATTCATTAACTATCAGCTATTGGATATCAAACATTTGGTAACTTGTAGTCTTCAGAGGAAACCCGCTACATTTTTCCATTAGTAGAAAGGGATCTTTTATATGCACCATCCCACAGACAGGACAGCACATACCACAGCCTTTGATATACCAGTCGTGGTGCACTGGCTGGAATAAGAAATGAGAATGGGCCCACTGACGGGGATCGATCCTAAACCGACCACGCATCAAGCAAGCGCTCCCATCTCATGATGAATTCTGGAACAAGCCTGAAAAGTGTTGTTCTAAAAAGGTAAAAACACAAAACAAAAATACCCCAGCATCATCGAGAGACAAGCCGGAACAGATGTGGCTTCACACTGCACTGACCATGGAGGACCTGGGGAGGCTGATAAATCACATTTCCCACCATCATCACCTTCCCAGGAAACCACCTTTGAAGTGACCAATAAACATCACGGCAGACAAACATAAACAGAATTTACTCCTGGCAATAACAAAAAAAAAAAATTGCATCTTCCTTCATTTTTTCTCCCTCTGTCTCTGAACAGTGCAAGTGATGGGCTCAATGCATGCAAACAGGTTTGTTGCTCGTCAAAACACCACAGCCTTGGGATAGGGAAATGGATGAAAAGATTTCAACTGACACCGAGTCCACGTTCAATTGGAACTCAATTTCTATGTGTCGTATACACATTACCTAGGAGATTATTAAATGCTGATGTATATATTATCATTTTACAAACTGCCACAGACTAATGATACTTGTACATTTGGCTGAATACCGTTTGAATTTAATGGATTGTGGTCAATGTACCATGAAATAAATGTATGAGGTTTTTCTAACCGATACTGTTCCATGTTTATACTAGTTAGGAAAGACTCAATGTTATTGTGTTTACTACTTCAGTGAAACTGTCATCAAATTTGTTGATCCTATCTTGGTTTTATATATTTTTACGACAAACCATACCCCAGTTACTTCCACACACACACCTCATAAAAACTCATTAAAATTCAAATGGTACATAAACATATAATTGAAAAAGGCAATGAATGAAAGCCGTCCTTATCTCACTTACACACACATAATCATTTCATGTAGCGTGTCAGCAAAATCACAGAACCAAAAGTCATGTAATATGATCGCCTCCAATGATCACAGGGCATAAAACCAAAAACGTGTTTCCTATTCATTTAAAAAAAAATTAAACTTCAGTCTGAACAAGGCAGCAGTAAAATTTTTGTCTTTTTTTTTTGTGTGTGTCTTTTCTAGACTATATTACAATTATCTTGTACATGTATACAATACTCCATTATCTCAGAAACATTACTTTTCTCCCATCCCCCACCCCATTTGTTTGATTTCACATAAAAATTACAAAAAAATCATTACAAATATTTCAATCCATTGTGTGTGTTTTTCATAAAAGTTGTAACAATGGTTCTGATGCTGATAATAAATGGCATGCTTTTCCAGCCAGGTGTGTTTCACACACCTTCATTCCTCAGTGACAGAGCAGGATCCACATGCATGCACACAAGCAAGAGAACGGTGGTGGAGTGAATATACACAGTATATGATTGATGAGACCCATCACACAAATAATCCATCACTGGCATCATGCAGAAATACTTCAATTTCCAGATGCAACTTCATTCCCAGATGCAACACAAGCACACCACAGACCTATCCTATCATACACCTTGCATGTATGCATTATGCATAAAAATGTTACAGGAAAAAGGTTTAAAAGTTGTCCAAAAAATAGATTTACAAAAGAGAAAAATAAGAAGAGAAAAAATATTTTCACAAAATTCAAGGTTTTAATTGTCTACCACAACCTGGTTTGAGAGAAATGGAAAATAAATCTAAAAACAATTTTCAACAGAAAGCTAAACCTAATTGACTATGGCTAGGCAAAACAAATTGACCCAACCAAAACTGTATAGGTACGTGTTGTGTGTGTGTGTGTGTGTGTGTGTTTATGGTGTGTGTGTGTGTGTGTGTGAATGTGTGTGTGTGTGTGTACGCATGTGTATGTGTGTGTTAAGTGTGTCTGTGAGTGTGCACATTTGTACATGTGTGTGTGTGCATTGGAAGGTATGTATCAAAGATTACACAGTATGTGCTGTCCTGCATGTCCATGACAAAGTGCATACAAAAGACCTGTCCCTTGCTGCTATTCCTAGAATGTCCCAGAATATCGTTTGGCAGGTCTGTTCCCTTACACACTGTAATTACATAGCACCCCTAACAAACTAACTCAAAACAATTTGTGTCATTAAATGTTCTTTTACCTTCATTTTCCACATTACAACTGTGACAAAATCAAAATGAAGATAAAAGGTATTATCCATTATTGTGGCGCTTGAACATACATGACATATATTATGGACAAGCAGCGCATACTGTGCATTCCTTCAATGTGTGTGGGTGGTGGCAACTTGTGTGTGCCGCACCAGCTCTATCATTTAGATCAGCATGATAGAATATTATAAATATGAGTCTGTTCATTCAAAGATGATAAACTCATTTCCTTCAATGTAATTTGTTGTTCATATCTGATGTCAAACATGCTGTTCTGGGCAATTACTTCTGAAAGTTTTGCTATCAGCATTTCGCTTTCTGACTAGGTCAATGGTTAGTGAAAATACAAATGGTGAGGGGTAGTGGGGGGGGGGGGGGGGAGGGTTTAAGAGAGAAAAAGAATGTCAGTTTTTTAACCACATGCATGCATGAAGGTCACACATATTGCTAGAACACTTCACACCTGCTATTTGCACCAAGTTTAAAAAGTAAAGTTTTTTATCTTTTCACTTTTAATACCATAATCTGCTGTTTATATTAACCAACTGTACGGGCAAAGTCATAGGAACACCTGCTAACAAATATGGACAGTGTACTTAAAAAGAAGGAAAAAAAATTGCCAAAAAAATTCTTCATTTGTTTGATGTCAGTTTTGTTTTTAGAAATGAACGAGTTCACTTCTGCTTTTTCACACTAGACCGAACACAGCACAGACACTGCACCCAGTAACAGCCAAGAGGTCAGTGACCACTGTGTGTAGACCAGTCAACCAAATCAAATTAATCCATGCTTCAGAACCGGTTGGGGCCAAACTTTCCCACTGCAAGAGTATCAAGATTACTAATGTTGAAGCAATCCTGGGGAATGACTTGACAATGTTAGGTAACACCTGTGTGTACATTTGGTAATCGTTTAGATTTTGTAATCGATGGGGCAGCGTCATCAAGTAGACATTTATCTTGAATGGTGTAGTCGATGGTTAAGTCATCAGACTTTAGGCTAGTAGGTTCTGGGTATGTATTGCAGTATCAGCTCCTACCTATGTGTATACAGTGAGTTTTAATAGCTCAGTTGGGAGATGCTCATTAATGACATGTACATAGTGACTTCTTTTCCTCTAACCAGTCTTTGCCATGAGTAAAATCAAAGGCAAACTGTTGTAATGCTAATTAGTACATCCATGTAATAATTATGTTACACACGAAATAGCCATAGTTTACCATGCTGGTTGTGAAGTTAGTAGACTTCTATGTGAATCCCAGTTTTCGTGTCTTTAGCATATAAGCTTATGACATGGAGTCCCAAAAGATTACATCATTTACAATTTTGGCAGAATCCTAAAACAAACAATCCCAAAAGTCAATGCGTGAAATGTGCTTGATGACATGACCACTGACCTAAAGCCGGTGTGTGCATCGCTGTAGTCAGGACATCGTATACCCTGCCAGCATGGGGACAATAGATCTACAGAGCACCAGGCAAATTTAAAAACAATGCACAGAGTAGACTAATGTTTTACTTCCAACTGTCAAAATGATTCTTGTTTTTAAATTCCAACCTACAAATGTACATGTGTACATGTACATACCATTAGTCTTCGCTATGAACAAAATCAAGGCGAGCTGAAGATCACTCTCCTTAAACAATATGATGTGAGCAATCACATGCAGGTTTCAAACAAAATTCACTTAATTTTTTTACTGCAAGGCGATTAATTTGCAGCTCTCTTAAAAAACATTCCAGGCAAGGGTGGATGGGAGCGGGATGTGATCACTTGCCTTTTCTGGTGACGACTCTACCATAATTGTGCCAACTTGTGGCTTGTTAAATACTGGAACAACAATGGGCACACACACAAATAAATATCAAACTCAAAAGGTTTTTGTACTTAGTCAAATCTCTGTTTAACCAAGAGTTTCCAAAGGTGGCCCCCTAAGACAGGTCTGTGCTACATAATACAGGTCTGTAATTGTACTACATTAATTGGGTGATTTGTAAGAAGAGAAACATGGTCTCTATATAAAGGTGGGTGCTTGGGCAAGTCTGACTGTATAATTGTGTACAGTGTTCAAGCAGAATTCTTATCCTCTGTTCCGCATAATATGAGAAATATCCAGTTCATGTGGAAATAATTACTTAAGTGTTTGCTTTAAGCACATACAGCATCTGAAAGTGACAGATCTAACATTAGTGATGACGAACTGTATGTGTTACACTTATATCATTTACATTCGCAATAAGACATCTAAAAACCAAACACTGTACACTCTCGACAAGTACATTTATACGTATCAACTTTCAGGATATCTCCTCACAATCCACTGTATATAGCTCTGGACACTGGGTGTATTTCCTATAGTTCATATGTACCTGGTATACAATAACTGACATATTTACTCATGAAATGAACTTTAAGATTTGCTGCAAAACATGCTTCTCAAAATGGAAAATCCATGTATTCAGGGATTGAAACTGGCTTACATTTCTGCCGGATATTTGATGCTGTAAACTACAAAAAAGTTTGTTTTGTTTAACGACACCACTGGAGCACATTGATTAATTAATCATCGGCTATTGGATGTCAAAACTTTTGCTAATTATGACTCGATCGTAGTCATCACAGGAAACCCACTACATTTTTCCTAATGCAGAAAGGGATCTTTTATATGCACTTTCCCACAGACAAGAAAGCACATACCACGGCGTTTGACCAGTTGTGGTGCACCGGTTGGAACAAGAAAACACCCAAATCAGTTGAATGGATCCAATGTGGTGGTTCGGATCCTGCGACGCAAGCACCTCAGGCTGTAAACTACAAATTCTGCCGACCCGAATCAAAACCTGCCGGACCAAACATGACTGACTCAAAATAATGTGTGAATATACACATAAAATAGTTGATAATAAGACCATAGGCAATCTAAACTGGAGACTGGCAAAAACTGGTCCGGTTGGCACCATTTCAACCCCTGTGATATTATTTTCAAGATGTCACATAACATTTTTTTAAAAAGCATACCTATACACACCAGGGGCCTAATTCACAAAAGTCTCTTAGGCTCTGCTAGACAACAAAGCATCCTCTTTGCAAGTCTTTTACCATTGCACTGCGAGATCGCAAAGTTGCTAGAGTTTAGTGAATTAGGTCCAAGTACATTATATTGCATGTACAGGTACTTGTAAACCATATTAAAATAAATCCATATAGGGATTCTGTGGGGACTTACTACATTTCAAATTAGAAAGCAGCTTATGCCATGTATGTTTAGCACCTCCTGTAATTACATGTAATCTACAATAGTGCTTGTGAAGCAAAGCCTGGAAATTAATCAAATTTATAGGTAGCTGGCTGATTTTGTCTAATCTAGTAGTAAGAATTGACTATACCTTAGAAATAACCACAACACATTAATTAGTTAATTTTGTTTAACCACTGCATGGATTTTTTTGATGAACATTAGAGATAATATTTATATATTTATATACATGTATAATCAATGTGTATTGTAATTGGGTTTTCACTTCAAGAACATTCTAGTACAAATAATTGGCTTCAATAATTTTTTTTTTTTAAATTAGCCCTTTCTTTTATTACATTTCAGGGAATATTTTGTTTTCAAAATCTTGATTAGCAATATTTCTAGTCAATTGAAAATTGATTAGCAACTACTGTTTAATGTTTTTAAATTGTGTAGCGATCTCTAAAACTTGCCTTACTGAACAAAAAGTTCTCTGCATTCATAAATGTATAGTTTGGAAATAAATCACTTCCCACAAATCTACATGTACAATGACATGTAAAACAAAAGAGAAGAGAGAAAGCAAACAAACACTGAGCATTGTTTAAATACATGCATCTAATCTCCGCACAGAAGACCACATGTACACTGTAGGAGATCTGGTGTTGGCCAATCCATAATACAGTGGTGGTGGGCAGCCAGGATTTACAGATGAAAAATGTCCAGAGAATGTTTGCCAGGCATTCAGATCTTAATCCAGACGTTTCTTTTTTTCTGTTAATAGCCTACGCTATTCTAAGAGTGATAAACAACAAAGACGAGAGGACCAGACCGGCCACTCTTACAATCAGAAGTATAGTCCCTGTTATCCATCTTGGGTTCCCTGTTCAGATAAGATAGGTCGTTTATCAAAACATATGTGAAAAGGTAATTTTCTGCTTCGTTCTGTTTTCTTAGTCTGGCACTCACTGTGGGGGCCATACACCTCCCGAGTGAAAATTAGCTGGCACATCACTTGCAGGCTGCATTACATGCATGGTGGCCACTTGATAGCATTTGATCACCATTGCTTCACTAGAACTGATGGCCAATCATTGATGTGAAGGACGATCCGTCTTCGATACTTTTAACATCTTTTACAATGACCCGTTTTTCGATACTGGTATTAGAAAATTTGTTTCTAATTTTCATTATTATTCATACTTACCTAGTACTAGCACAACAACAATGCTATACAACTTTGAGTTATAACCTCCACTGCAGAATTATCTCCCCTTGTCAGATGTATAACCTACACCCGCGCATGGGTAGACCGTATATCCTCGTTTTTTGATTCTGCAGTCCTCCATTGCAGTCGTATAGCATTGTTGTTGTGCTAGTACGGTAAGTTGAATAAGACTATTGTGTGTTAACAAGCAGACACCTGACATTTTATTTTATTGTAGTTACTAGAGCATTGAAAATGATACAAATGTACCTGCTAGTAATCATCAACTTAAACAGCATATATGTATTAAAGCAGGTTTGTATAAAAAATCATCCATAAATACAAAAAACATTTTGTTTTAAAAACAAATTTCTTCTTCTTCTTTTCGTTCCTTCTTGTAATGATATCACAGGGAGATGTTTGCTGCCAGGATGAGTCTCACAGTGACACGGAGGTATTCCTGGTCTCCATAAAGTTTTTCTTCTGTGTTTTAGCAGCATTTGCTATCAGTTTGAAAATTTATTAACAACTAATAATTAATGTAACAGAATTGTATAGCGATCTTTGAAACTTGTGTATAAAAATTTCCATATAGTTTTTCTTCTGTGTTTTAGCAGCATTTGCTATCAGTTTGAAAATTTATTAACAACTAATAATTAATGTAACAGAATTGTATAGCGATCTTTGAAACTTGTGTATAAAAATCGTGACCCGGTCCCAAATAAAAGGTCAGTCGCTAACATTATTTTTGTTCCAGCTTTCATAGCATATACTATTGATAGAGCAAAGGAATGTAATCCTCAATTTCAACACTTAGACACATCTACAAACAAGTCAAAATGTGTTGACAGCATTTCTTTCCAGTATAACCGTGACTTGCTTTTAAAGTTTCAACATGAAATAGCCCATGATTAATTAATCCATGTGCTCTAATGGTGTTGTAAAACAAAACAAACTTTACTGAAGTTTTATAGAACGTAGCACCATCCCTGGTAAAAGAAATGTAACCATCAACTTCAAATAACACTTGATGACTAATTATAACTATAAGAATAGACATTCCACACAATTCATTCAGTGAAATGGAAATATGTACTGTTTCGGCCTCAGTGCTATTCTCAAAGTAATTATAGTGCTTTCTTCCGTGTCACCAAACATATACAGATATTATTTTAATGCACCAGTACAATATATAGCTGAGATCAAGAATAACTTTCTCTGTTAATTAAGTCCAAAAGAACTTTTGATAGTAAGCATGTGAGCATGAAAACTAAAAATGTTTCAAATAAAACAAAAAATAAAGAATGATATAAAAACATGAACTAGAATTTAAAAAATGTAAGTTAAGTTAAATAATTGGCTTACCAGTAGCACTGATTTATTTTTAATTGTTTAAATAATAAAAAAAACTATTTTTTTTTTAACATTTTAAGTTTCAATTGTTTTCATTATAATTGACTGCTACATTTAACCAAGGATATTGTGCAATATTATTAATAGTACATCTGTTATAAGTAATTTACCATATGAATGCTGAATGACCTACTTGTATGTAATTTGTAAATACTTAATTTATTCAATAATTATCTTTATTTAAAAAATTTGGCTATTATAATCAATGCTGTGTAATTTTTGCATGGTAACAAATGTAGTTCAGTGTGAGAATACGTGATTTGTGTTAAACAAAAACAATTTGACAACTAGTGGGTATTGGGAAAATACCAACCAACAGTTAGTATATAAATTATAATCGTGTAAAGTTCAAAACTGCAAGCACGAGTACCTGATAAACACACACAGTAATACTCAAGTGGTGGAAGGTCATACAATATACCTGGCACATAAAACATCCACTCTGTACAATATATACAAAAATGGCTACGTCAACAACAAAATGCTGATAAGCTAAAAATCATTTGCAAAAATATTTGCTCGGTCAGCCATACAGAAGACCACCAGTATATGATGAGGTAACAGTGAACACAATTTGTCTGTCAAGGTCAAACCAATGGTGGTGGACCGATGTGGTGACACGGTATGGTGACATGGGGCTAGTGAACAGTAAGCTAGGCTCGGTGAGCCGGCATAATTAAAGAGCTTTTACTTAACACATTTACACCGCAGTGGGCACATACCTGAGGCAGGTGACACTGTCACACGGGGTTCCCCGTTACCATGACAATGGCATGCCCCATCTGGTCATTGCAGGGTCAAGTCACTCCAATTGGTTTTTCAACTTTTAATGTTTATTTATTTATATCCCCACTAAATGGGAAGGTGGCTGTATTTACAAAACACTTGGATGCAGTTTGTTTTGAGTGTTGGCAGTGAAGTCAAAAGAGGGTCATCCATACGGAAAACTACAAGTAGAAACTTGGTATCAAAGTTCTGAATGTTCAGTAACTTAGATGGAACATTATTATGCGTGTACACCCACAACAAATATTTTAGTGAAGGTTCAATATAATCTACTACATTCCTAGTGTCAAAGATGTTTTAAAAGTTGCAATTTAATTAAGCTCCACCAGTGTATTACTTATAAGATATAATCCCCAAAACATTTTCCAATTTCATAGCAAACTAATTTAACTCACACACACACCAATCATCTTCATATTCTGCATTTAATATATGTATATATATAATAACCATAGAAGAAATGTTTAAAATTAAAAGTATGAAAACAATTACTAGACTGGGTTTTTTTTTCATATCATGCATATCATATATGCTATACGACAAGGACACACATTGTGTACAAAATGGCACCTATTCTGTTATATTTTTGAATACTTTTAATCCAGCTGTGAGCATAATAACCAGTGGGGGCTGACTTTCCCATGTTAAATTTGTCCCCTGGTTTATTTACAATGATCTGAGTCCTGTATGTGTTGTATGTCCGGACAGAGATGACTCCAGGTATGAAATGATCTGTATGCTACATGTTCACGTACATGTATCTTGCAAGTTACTGACTCGGCTAACTTTCTCAGATGTCTCATTCTTTAGTGCTCATCTCATATGCTACAAGAACATGCTCTTAATGTGAAAGTTCATGCACCCTTAACACTGTGTGAATACAATATACCTTCACTGAATGTACAAGTACCAGTTAGCGAGTACATGTACTTGTATGTATGTGCCAGTATGTTGAGCAAGTTGCATGCTTGTCTTGATGTATGAATGACTTCCTTGCTAAATGGTGGGTCACTAAACTGGGCAGTCCTTCTATGGCAACCTATTGTTATTATAATATCACCTATTCGAACGTAGGGCTAATTTTGGCAGAGTAGAAAATTTCGCCAATTTATTTATTGAACTTCCCCCAAAAACATCAAACATTACATGAAATTATTTTGCCAAATTAAAATAAAATTCACCAATAGTTTTTAAAATTCAAAAAATTTGGTGAGTGGTAGAGCTAGACCTGCTATTGTATGAAGATGTAACTAAATCTAAATATTATGTTAATGACAATAAACAAAAGAAAATCAAATTTATTGGTTGACTGACTGATTGATTGACTGACAGACTGACTAAATGACTGATTGATTTTAGTTAGCTCAAGTTCTGATCCTGCCGACTATGCAAAGAAAGTGACATTGATTCTACACATGCTGACAACCTGCAAGTGACAATGATTCTGCTCATGCTGACACCAAAATGACATTGATTTTGCCCCTGCTAACAGCCCCAGAGCACAGTGATCTTGTCATACTGCCAACTTAAAACTAAGAGTAATGATGTTGGTGACAATGACTGGGAAGAAGCAAGTCTTCACTTGGGAATAACCTTCCACAGCTAAACATTAGAATGTGACCGGTAGGGGGCTGGACTAGACTTTAAACAAAATAAAAAGATACACCAACGGGTGAATATAGGCATATTTTGTTGTTCTTTGGGAAAACAATTACACCATGAGAAATGTATATTGAAAAAATTAAAATATACTGAGATTAATCCAACTCGTGGAAACATTTTGTTGAACAGCACAGGCCCGTATGCAGAAATTTATATGGGGGGGGGGGGGGGGGCCACAATCACGGCCCAAAGCGCCAGAGTTGCTAGGGGGGGGGAGGGGGGTCCGAGGGCATGCCCCTCATAATTTTTAAAAATCTAGAATGCAGGAGATGCATTTTCCTGCATTCTGGGAAGTAAATTTGTCACATCATCGGACTATTTTTTTTTTTAATTTACGCATCCACGGATGGACATTGGCAGACTGCGTACAGGCCTGCAGCATCACATCACGATTCACTATATGTGCAAGCTTTAGAGACATTAAACAGCAGTTGAGAAATCAATTTTCAAATGACTAGAAATGATGCTGATCAAAATTTTAAAAACAAAATGTCCCTTGCAACTGTCAATTCAAGACTTGGCAAGCTCGTTTTTACTATTTCACTATCAAGAGCAGGCTGGGTGCTGTAAGGTCCCTGTTGGCCAACATCCCTGGACACTATCATCGATGTTTAATTCATGCAGATTGACAGTGCAATAATTGAAGAGATTAAGCTTCCTCTGCCAAATTGCCAAAATGTAATTTAAACCAACAATCAATTTGACAAGTACATGTCATAATTATGAATATTCACTGAAGATATAATTCAACAATTCATCCAGTTTAATGACTCTTTATTTTGCTGCATAATTTCAAACAAAATTTGCCAGCATTGAAACAATATTATCTGGCCAGCTCAGAGATATGATACAAACCAGAGTACTTAATGTTCCAAGACTGACAAAAAACACTGATTTGAGAACTAGAAAGGATCTGGAGACCTGTGTTGATCAGACAATAAACTCGTAACTGTCCATGTACAATCTAGATTAAAATATCCACTGATGGTTATCGCAGCATCAAAGGAACCTCTAACATATTACTGAACCTGTACTTATTTATTGTATATATATATATATACTCTAGGGATCAGCTCTGGGCAGCAAGAAATAATTCTGCAATGTTATCAGGCCACAAACAATACACTGATCAGCTCGTGAACAATGTGGTATACAATGAGTTGCTGATGCTATCAATCTAAGCAAGTGAAAACCGGCCTAATCCGACAAGTAGCCACTGCGGGACAAAGGCGGTTGTTGTGTTGTGGACAATCATGAATCTCTTAAATAGGTTTCTGTTCTGGTAGCCATGGACTCCATCCCACACTCATAAAATGCCACAACCTGTGGTGTCTTGAAGGCACTTAGTGAATTAATGATACAATGAATGTTTTACGATAGTCCAGCCACAGAGAGAGGGAACAAGCCACTGGGTGCCGATCATTTGGCTGATAACCGACTGTTCATCCAGTTAACATATGAAACATCTATAATGCATTAATCTGTGCCATTTAGTGACACAGCCTTCACTTCTGACAGGTTCCTGTTAAGATAGTACTTAAGTCTTTTTATAATGACTCCATAACTTAACAAACTTGTTTGATGCCCCAACAGTCAATGTTTTTCTTTATGATAAACATCCATTCAACCATGCATGCATGCATCCTCAATAACAGAAACAAAATTAAGTTTTGCTGCTGTTGTTTTGTTGTTGTTTGCTTTTACTAATTAAAACTTCAAGTACACGTTACAGCAGTGTTCGAGATTAAAAATTTTGGGCAGTATCCCAGTTGGATACTAGCATTTCAAAATCTGGTATCCCATCTGAGAATTTAGTATTATATGGTATCCTGGTGGGATACTGGGTTCTTGAAGTCTGGTATCCAAATTAAATTCTGGTATCCCCAGAATATCGGGATACCGTTAATCTCAAACAATGGACGTACTAATACTAATCAAAACTGTTACACTATTTTTGAACCAATTGTTTTACAGTACACATTTTTAACTATGGTTAATTGCAATTCCATTTTGTGAATATCTCAGTGGCCAAGTGATTACGTTTCTAGACTGTCAGATGCCATGTGATTTTGGTGCAGTAAGATCGAATCCTGCAAATTGACAGTTTGTGGGTTTTTAAATATTTTAAGAGCAACATTAACACCATGACTTCCAAGCTCACCAAGCCACAATTTATGCCAATGCCCACTCAAATCTACAGGCCAACTTGAATGTAAGTGCACACTTATTTCCTCGGCACTAAGGAATATAATTAAAATATTTAATGGTTAGCAAGACTGCAGGTACACAGAGTAGTTAATACTGCCTGTTAAGAGATATTACTACTCCGAGTTGGAAGATATAATATTTATAGCCATCATAAAACCAGTGGTTTCTTGTAAATGGGCATACTGCACTCTGAAGTATCGAGGTTGGCCAATTGTGTTCAAATTCCAATTTACACCTTCTATTGTCAAAGTCTTCGTCGTGTCACTTGGCTAGGTGGATTTTATTGTACATGAAACTTTTTTTTATCTCAAACACTTTTAAGCATCTGATCTGAAAGCAAAACATTAATGAAACCCCAGCTGGAAACTTAAAAAAAAAAAAAAAATCTGATAGGTGGATTTAAATAAACTATAGTGAACTTTGGAAAAGTTCCGGATACAAGAAGGACTGACAAAATCCGCCAGTACATATATGCACAGAGTGCTGGATTTGTAAAATTTTATCCATGCTATTGGTAATGAACAGTACTCTGCAATTGGTCAGGCTTATATATATACAGAACTCTGTCCACAGCACACACCACTCAATATTCAATACAGTTGTATATACTGTGGTACTGCCAATTTTTTGTTGAGCACTGCAGGGGTGTCTGTTACACTTACCTTCTTCTACCATTGGTATGGTTCCTCTGGAAAGGGAGCAATATGCTGAAAAAAATACATGTATATTCTTTCCTTACTGTGATCAGACTGTACAAAATGAAATGAGTAGGTAATGATACTGTTAAAAAGAAAGAAGTGACTTACCATTAGTGTCGATGGTAAATCTTCCGAGACCGGTGCCATCTTGTATAGAGTATATAATTTGTCCACTCTTGTCCGCCGGGCCATCCGGATCATGTGCCACCACGTGCATTACAAACGTACCAATCCGCTCATTCTCTGCAACAGATCCCATTCGAATAAAACTCTCAAACTGTGGAGGGTGCAGATTTTCATTCACATCCACCACCTCCACGTTGAGCAAACACGTAGATATCAGTTTGGGTTTCCCCCAATCCTCCGCTCGTGCCGTAATGTTGAACACTTGTTTCTCTTTGTAATCCAGCTTTTCGGTAATCCTAATTGTTCCTGTCAATTTGTCTAACGAAAATTTTGAATCCATACCGTCCACCAGCTTGTAAGTGATCCTTCCATTGTCGTTAGCATCAGGGTCAACAGCTGTCAAGGTCATTATGACAGTGCCGATGGGCAGATCCTCACGAACCTTTATGTTATAGGTTTCGGGGACAAATTTTGGTGTGTTGTCATTGACATCAAGCAAAGAAATGGTCACAAGTGTGGTAGAGGACAATCGTTTCTTTTGCCCAGTATCCTTTGCTTCAATCTCGAGGTGATATACTTTCTGTCGTTCCCTGTCCAGAGTATTCTTTACCTTAATCATTCCTGTGTGTAAATCTATGGAGAAGTCATCAGTGTCTGTAAGAATGGAGTACATAATTCTTGCATTCATCCCAGAATCTGCATCATTTGCATATACTTGAAGAACCGTTGAATTGACCAATACGTTTTCGTACAGTGTTGTAGAATAGTTTTCATATTCAAACTTTGGTATATTATCATTTTCATCGGCAATTACAATTCTGAAGGACCTAGTGGCTGTCCGACTGGGTCTACCCATATCCTGAGCTGTGACCAGCAGCCTGTACTCTGAGACCAGCTCTCGATCCAGCCCTGACATGACCATCAGGTTCCCATTGAAAGTATCAATCTTAAACTTGCCATCTGAGTTACCCACAGACACGACATACAAAACCTTACTGTTGTACCAAGCATTGGTGTCCTTGTCTACGGCAGTAATGTTCAAGATGGTAGTGCCGATCGGAGTTCCTTCTGAAACCTCAATGTAATAAGGAACCGATGCAAGAAATTGTGGGGCATTGCTATTACTCATACTGTCACCAGATACCTCAACAGAACTTAACAAATGCTCATCATCGTCGTTGTTGTCAGCCAGCATCTTCTGAAGCCGTTGTAGAACATCAGTATTCTTACACTTTATATTGACTTCCTCTGAACCCAGATTGGTGCTGTGTCTGCTGTTCACAAGAGTCATTTCCACAGTGGTCGGTGTTGACATGAGCTCACCATCGGTAGCCACGACACTGATGATCCTCGCGTTGTGAGGATAGTCCAGCAAATCACAGTCTCTGAGGGCTATGGCTCCAGTGGATGGCTCTATCTTGAAGCAGTCATCATCATTCCCACTGACAATGGAGTAGGTGATGATATTCCCATCATCAAAATCTATAGCTGGCAGAATAACAAGCTGAGTGCCTGGCTTGGTGTCTCGTGATAGGTACCCAGTGCAGTCTGTTTTCTCAAATTCTGGACAATTGTCGTTAACATTCTCCAGTTTGATAGTAACCACTTTATCAGATTCCTGTCTAAAAGGCACACCCCAGTCCGATGCTCTGATCTTAACATGATAGGTTCGTCTCATGGTCTCGTAATCCAGAATTTGCGTGGTTTGAATGATGCCTGTAAAATGGTCAACATCAAAAGGCACCTCATCTGCATTTGTGACTGAAAAACTGACTTTACCGTTTTCTCCACTGTCGGCATCCCATGCTGCAACTTTCATCACTGATGTTCCAATAGGAGCATTTTCTTTGACAGATCCTGCAGAATGGGTCACGTTAAAGACTGGAGCATTGTCATTGTAATCAAGAATATCTATGACAACCCGTGTCTTGCCAATCTTGCGAGTTTCAGAGTTTGCCTGGTCCTCTGCATGGATCAACAGCGAGATCTCAGAAACCAGCTCAGCATCCAGGGTGGAATTTGTACTGATGAGACCAGAATCGTGATCAATTACAAACAAGTTATTCTTGTTGCCACCTACGATTCTGTACCTGACTTCAGCATTCAGTCCCAAGTCTCTGTCTCCAGCATGAACAAATAAAACTGGCGTGAAAACAGGAACCACTTCGGAGACGTTAGCTTTGTAAATATCGTGATCAAACTTGGGATGATGATCATTCGCATCCTGAATCCTGACATGTACGGTCGTTGAAGTTGTTCTTGGCGGCCTGCCGTTGTCAGACGCAGTAATTGTCAGGTTATAACCAAACGGCATCTGTTCTCGGTCGAGGGCCGTGTTAACGACTAGATTGTATATCCCCGAATCAGACCCCCGCACTATTCGGAACATCTGTCCAATGTTGCCCTCGGATATCCACACAACGTCAATCTTACCGTTATCCCCTTTGTCTTTATCGGAAACGGTGATTATTGCATACACCGTTCCTTGACTGCCGTGTTCTATGACAGACGGGTGATTCTGCACCTTGATTTCGGGTGCCATGTAATTAACAGGTTCGACCCGTATCGTGAGAACCGCCTTGTTCCCCCGCGAGATCGACCTGCCTTCTCGCGGACCCCGATCATGTGCTGCAATGATCAACTCATAATAGTTCATTTCGCTGTACTTCAAATGTCTCGTCAGCGACACCACACCACTGGTGGGGTGAATAGAGAATATGTTTGTCGGCTTGACAAATGAATAATATATTTCTCCGTTTATGCCGGTGTCTGCGTCAGATGCCGACACGTGTATTATACTCTTGTGGAGTGGTGTATTTTCCGGAACATTTACGCTGTATTTTTCTGGATAAAACAGTGGGCTGAGATCATTAAGATCAAGAACAAAAATGTCCACATATGTGAAAGCCTCAAACTGAGGACCCGTAATATATTTACCAACTGCCTTGATCTTCAGTCGGTAATGATCGTGCAGTTCGCGATTAAGCTCATCGGTCATTCCTGTACTTTTTCTCACCCTGAGGAAACAGAAGTCTCTAACACAGTCCTCCTCTGCACGGAACACATTTCTGCTGTTCCCATCCGCTATTCTGAAGTGGACATTAAGCGATGGATCCACAATCTGTATTCCCATCTTCACCATCGATGTGATGTAGGTGTTGCCCATCGCGTTCTCAAAGATCGTCCCATTGTACTGTGATCTAGTGAACTGGAAGTTCTGGTGGTTCGTTGGCGCATTGAAGGATGTCACCGTCGAGGACATCACCACGACAACCAGCCACTGCAGAGGCAGCCTCCGGAGGAAACAAAGGCCTCCTCGAAGGCTCATTTTGAGGAGATTTCTGAAAAATACAAAATGTTGACTTTTAGTTTCTTTGAACAAGTCAGTAAGTCACTATAATATATTAAACAGTCAAAGCTACATGCTATGTAACCATGTGTGGGAGTTTTAAACACGGCCTAATATAACAGAGGTGACTACATTTATAATGTGTATATAACCATGTTAGCTGATATGGAAGAAAAGAAAGATGGCCTCTAAGGCTCTTATGGATGGCTGTTTCATTACATGTATGGTGTCCATAGGCTCACAGACCCAAGTTTAAATATATCAACACTAACATAATAAATAAAAACAATTGGTTTATGTTTTGAGCAAAAAAAGCTTTTTCTAAAAACAACTTGTTTGATATTTTTTTAATAATTAAAATTTTTACAAGACAGAAGGTACCACTTAAACACCACTTTCCTCTGTTGAATTGAAAATTCTAACAAAATGTAAATACGAACGAGTTGAACATTGTTAGTTTTACAAACTCCCAATTAATTAATGCAAAAAAATCCAACTGAGGAAAACAATCATTTCCCTGTTTCAGTATCATCTTTCACTCCATTGGGATTCCCAACTTTCTTTGTTCTTACCAAGAAAAGTTGATATTCCCCAGAAGTAGTTTGTATAGACTTCCTGCATGCAAAGCAGATAGCCCATTTTCCTCTAGACATTTTACTTAGAATTGGTTGATTTATACAACCTTTATTCAGTGTCTTTGTCAACAGCAAGATAGATGGATGCAAATGTCAACAGCAGCTAAGTTACCAAGTATGGACTTATCTACTCTGACCTATCTATATATAGGTCATTCACCAAAGTCATGAACAATAAATTTGTTCAGTTTGGCAAATACATTTGATACTTGTTTACTGAACTGTTACTATGTTGCATATTGTTTGGCAATTTGCTAGGGAAAAAAAAAATCTAATTTGGCTCCACGCTTTCAAACCAAATTCACCTAATTGCTACCAATATTCCTCGCCAGCTTAAACACAGCTTTTGAAGAAGCCTATTAAGAATAGAGTATTGATCAAACTATTGATACCGATATACTACACAGGGTACCGGTATTATGTCAACACTTGTTCATCAACGTCTTGGATAAAGTCTAGAGAATAATCTTCAAATATTTGAACCTTACAAAAACTGTGAATGAGCATGATTCATGAACACTAAAAACAGACAGGCTGTCAGCTCCACCTGGATGACGTTCAACTACTCCTGGACCACCATGAACAGCAACACCAACAACAACATCCCCCAGCGATACAACTTCCACCATTGCACTCAGCTGGCCTTTTTATGCATTTACCCAACAGGTAAATGAATCTGTATGAGGCGCAATGTCTGAGCATTACAGACCAAACCAGCCAGCGTGTTTAATTCGGTCTGCTCTGTAGGTGTAACGTCTAGCCACAGGATCTGATTAATATTAATAACAATAATACTGCAGTGGATTGGTCATGGAGGATAACTGCCACAGTTTCCCCACAGGACTTTATTATATAGGGGATTATCAAAACAAGAAGCCATTTCTCAATAAACTAAATATATACATTGTACAACAAAATTAATCATTTAAAAAACTTTTTTCTTGCCAAACCATTCAGTTTAAAATACAGCTGGATCCTGTTGGTTCGAACCCAGTCAGTGCTTGAGAAAGTGTTTCGGGTATTTTGACCTAACCACTCAGTCAACATCGTGCAAATGTAACTCTGGACTTTGTTTTTGGTTTGAGCATTGCAGTGTATTCGACTCTTCCGAGTACAACCCAACGAGACTCTACTGTATATATATTTATTTTTAAAAGTTTGAAAACTTGATATTTTATTTGTATATATAATACACTTCTTCAACAGTTCGAGGGAAACAGAAAAATCAAAGTTGTCAAAAGTATGGTGTAACAGAATTAAACCACAGTTTCTGTGATGTCACAATGAACAAAAACAATAATAATTTACCTCATGTAGTAAATGTATTAATGTTACATTGTAAGTGTTGGGGTTAAGAATCAAGAAATACTAGTGCATGAAATGTGTCTGCTGTTAGTGTTACTAGGAAACATGATCATTTAATTGACATGTACCAGGTACATGTGTGTAAATACTAAATACTTCATAAACAACTTCCTGGATTGTTGTAACCAAGCCCATGTAATTAGTAATTGGAATTGATTTGGATGCTTTTCCCCTTCCTTTCTTTCTTTTTTTATTATTCACTAAACTAGACAAAAAATTAAAATCATCATTAAAATTATACAATTTGCTGCATATGGTAAAAAAAAAATCATGGTGCAAACTATTTTAATTTCCATATGTTTACCGTACACAACTAGTTTATCTGTGAACAGTCTTATCCAATCACAACATCCAATATCAATGATATGCATGCTTGCTTTAATTGTATGATCATACCACCTGATTTATCACCAATTTGAACCCCCTACCACTAAATGCTGAAATGTGTCCCAGATTAAAGCAAGCTCATGTAAACAAAACTGTACAGTGGGCACAGGTGCAAAGATTATAAATCTCAGGTGACAAAAATGGGTCTCCTGCACTGGTGTACACGTTTAGTGGCCTTTATTTAAAGTGATTTAATCATTGCACAAGAATGTTTTTCTCACACTTAATTTGCTTTTTATATAACAAACACATTGACACTGGTTTATTATGAACAACTAACTTCACATGGGTCCTTGCTGATCGATCTACATCAGAAAATTTGCATAATGACAGACATGATCTCCAATAACTTTTTAATAATAGATAATATTTTTCTCATTGCCACACGACTGGCATATATCAAAGGCCATAGTATGTGTTGTCCTTTCTGTAGTAAAGTGTATATAAAAGTTCCCTTGCTGCAAATGGTTTTTTCTTTGACTACTTATAAAAAAAAACCCAGCAACATCAGTAGAGCACATTGATTTATTATTCATCAGCTATTGGACGGCAAACAATTGGTAATTAAAAAAAAGAAGAGAAATGTTTTATTTAACGACGCACTCAACACATTTTATTTACGGTTATATGGCGTCAGACATATGGTTAAAGATCACACAGATTTGGAGAGGAAACCCGCTGTCGCAACATAGGCTACTCTTTTACGACAGGCAGCAAGGGATCTTTTATTTGCGCTTCCCACAGGCAGGATAGCACAAACTATGGCCTTTGTTGAACCAGTTATGGATCACTGGTCGGTGCATGTGGTTTACACCTACCCATTAAGCCTTGCGGAGCACTCAGTCAGGGTTTGGAGTCAGTATCTGGATTAAAAATCCCATGCCTCGACTGGGATCCGAACCCAGTACCTACCAGACTGTAGACCGATGGCTAACCACGACGCCACCGAGGCCGGTCAATTGGTAATTATGACACATAGATTAATGTAGTCATTTGAGTAAAACCATCATTGTTTCATAAGCAGCAAAGAAGCTCTTATAATAGTTATATGCACTTTCCAACAGACCCACCTCAGAGGATCCATTCAAGTGATTGGGTTTTTTTTTTCTCTCATTCCAACCAATGCACCACAACTGGATAAAGGCTGTGGTATGTGCTTTCCTGTCTGTAGGACAGTGCATATAAAAGATCCCTTTCTGCGTTATGAAAAATGTAGCGGGTTTCCTCTGATGAGTTAGAATGACCAAATGTTTGACATCCAATAGCCAATGATTAATCAATCAATGTGCCCATGTGTCGTTAAACAAAACAAACTTTTTCAAACAGACAGGACAACACATATCACAGTCTATGATTATATACCAGTTAGTTGAGACCTGTGGCACTAATCAAGATACCCAGTGTATATTTTATATGCATGATTCCCATCAGGTAGGAATAACAAATGTGTGAAAATACTGCTTCTTGCCCTCAACAGCTTATCATTCACTCAAGGTACTCTACATTCCCAAGGGTTCGTTAAGAGACCAATATAGAAATTGAAACAGCATCACAGAAAGCACCTTGTTCGATGAAGACAAGAGGTGAGACAAGCCTCAGCTTTACCCCACCCAGATAAAGAAAGTCTGTTAGCTAAATGTCACAAGATAAAATCAACACCACAAACAGAACAAGAGAGAACCACCTTCCTAAGAAGAGCATATTTTCCATTATCCATGCACACGTTTTGGACAGGAGTACCGCAGGATCACCTGGCCATTAGATTTCATTTATTTAGGAGTTGGTTCAATGTACACATCTAGCAAGCTATCTTCATACAGAGGGTGGGGTGTAGATACTGGCCGACTGCTTGCTTGATCCACGTTTAAGTTTAGTTTGTTTGTGTTTAATGACACCACTAGAGCAAATTGATTTATTAACAATTAATTATTGAATGTCAAACATTTTATATTGGAAACAGACTACATTTTTTCCATCAGTAGCACTTTCCCATAGACAGAACGGCACATACCTTGATATATACTAGTCATAGTGCATAGGGAAAGGAAAAACCAATCGGTGAATGAGTCACATTCCTTCCCTTTCTATCTACATGCAAATTAAAGCTTTAATAGTGGGCGATTACACATAATATACCGATTAAATATTCTGCTGGGCACTCCCTAATACCTGAAACTGATAACTGAAAAGGTAAATTAGTGTTTTTTCTCTCTCGTAAATATTACGGTGGCCTAACAGATAAAAGCTGTTCTGCCAAGGCTAAGTTGTCATGCTCCCCTATGGTCAAACTCATGTACATAATACATGGTACACCATAACCGTACATCATAGTCCGACATCCGTGAATGGGTTAAAAATAATAATACCTTTCCTCAGCAGACAAAACGGTGAATTTAACGGAACAGGTCAATGCTATCACCCTGTGTTTGTCTGGCCCAGCAAACACTGCACCTCGTTTGACAGCTAATAACAAGAGCAACTGTTGTTTTATCTATTGTTAATGCACACTGAGGGTCGGCCAGCCAATAGGATCAATCAACAGCATGTGACAGACAGGTGGTGGCAAAAGAAAATATAATGAATCCTGTGGGAGCAGGTTGTCTGGATAAGCTGTGTACTTGCTATGATTATACATGGAACTCACAGGCACTGTTATTCCTGGTATTCCTGTCGCCAGTTTTGCTAATCGCAATATTATGATCATCATTTCTGAAAATGTTTGAAGTAAACAAAAAGGAAAGGAAAGTCGGTGTAATGATATTCCAGTACTTTTTTAAAAATAGCCTGACTATTATAAATAAGTATATATACATACCAAACTAAAAATAGCAATTTTTTTTTTTTTTAAAGAAATGCCAACTTTTTTTTTAATTTGGCTAAATAAATGTGCGTTTTTACAATGTTCGAAGATTTATACACACTTTGGCAAAACCGTTCACAAGACGGCTATAAAATTTAATAGATCTGCGTGTAACCTATGCAACATACTGTAAGAGAAAAAACCTGCTAAGTAAGCCTATGAACTAAAAAGCATCACATAACTGCTTGTCTATCATGCAGAGGCCTGTAGATACCATAAACCATTAATGCAGACTTAAGAGCACCTCATTATGTCACAGCTAAGTTTACCCCATTCCACACACAAAGTGTGGGAGTTTCTCAGCTGTTTCCTGCTGGATGTGTGTACCCACTAAGATAACCATGTTAAATGAAGCCCTACACACCGCAGAATACCTCTGAGGACAGGTGTGATGGCTTCCAAACAACTGCTACAAAGAGAGAAACTGCAGACCTCAGGTGAACTAAATCTAAATTGGTAATTGGGTGTCATGACTGGCAAACTATTAACAAACCTATCTTCTTTTTGTCCTGCACTTCAAAGGGGATTTCAAAATAAGTGCATAGATGTTAAATTAACCTCGGCTTCTTTAGCACATGCACTTGTATTGGTGGGAAAGTTAGATGCACATGTACAGATAAATATCAAGTGAATAGGTTGGAACACTCTGAAGAAACGTGCAGCTCTTTGAAGATTGAACACAACAAAATCAAACTAATCTGGAAATGACAAAGCTCCCTACATGTATATTCTTCACATTCAATGATACTTCATGATCAAAGAAATCCTATAAGGATGTTAATGTAAGCGATGATATGTTCCAGGCATAAAATATTTCAGATGCATTGAAATTTCACTGCAGTCAAATTACTGGTTCCTAATTGTGTTTTTTTCAAATTGAACATAGAGTTAGGGTTATTTTATGACTTAGAATTAGTTCAT
Source organism: Gigantopelta aegis (assembly GCF_016097555.1). Taxonomy (NCBI): domain Eukaryota; kingdom Metazoa; phylum Mollusca; class Gastropoda; order Neomphalida; family Peltospiridae; genus Gigantopelta; species Gigantopelta aegis. The sequence continues at coordinate 54,812,591 of NC_054704.1, forward strand.
ACTTGCATCACACACATCAAAAGATGAAAAGTGGTGTGTGTTATTAGGTTTAGATGTGGAAACTGCTCTCCTTATGGGGGTTGGGGGATTTACCTCACTGGCCAGCACTTGCTTCTAGATTATGGTATCCCCACTCAAATGGCTAGTGATATTAAATGTTGGGCTAGTAAATAACTACCATTGCCATGCCAGACGGCTAGTGAATTTTTGGTGTCAAATGTTGCAGTTTAGTATATTTTGTAAATATGAATATCCTGCTCCCACCCCATGCCCCAGTGTTCGTGTTTTTAAGCTCTATCTGCCTCTTTAGGTGACATATTCAGTTATTACTATTATTTAGTAAAATTGTATTAACTTAAAAGTAAAGTTGGGCTAGTGAATTTTTAATCATGGCTAGTAAATGTTTTAAATCACTGCTCGCATGGCTAGTGAATTTTAAAAAAATTCTAGAATCCCTGCAATTGCTATCTATCTATCACTCATCTCGGGTGTTTAGGTCATAGGATCAAACTCATTGGGTTTTTCCACCATCTCAACCAGTGGCCCACAACTGGTATATTAAAGTACATGTAGTATGTGCTGTCCTGTCTGTTGAAAAGTGCATATAAATTATCCCTCGTTGTTTGTCAAAAAAATGTAGACATCCAATATAGGGCCCCAATAATTAATGAATCAATGTGTTCTAGTGGTATTAAACAAAACAAACGTAACTTAGTGCTCTCCTAGTCTTAATATTATCTGAAATTATTAACAGGAGAGCAATGGACAATATTTTTGCTAATCTCAAATAAAAAGACCTAAATAAAAAATCCATGTTACTTAAAATAGTCAACAGCCCAAGATGCTCAGACTGTCAAAACGGATACCCATCCATGACGTAATAAAACATTATAAATTTGTTTTAGAGTGCTCAAGTTATTATTTTTTAAAGTCCTATTCTATCCAGGGCTAGCTCTGGCACTTGCAAAATTCGCCAATTGAAAATTTTTAAAAAGCAATTGCCAAATGTTTATTTTATTTTGGCGAAAAAATTACATGTAATAATTGACATTTTGTTACAGAATATATTGGTTTTGAAGTTTAATAGATAATTTGGTGAAATTTCCTTCTCACCCAGAGCTAGCCCTGCTAATGCTGCAATTTAACCCAGGTGCTGACTATAGAACTAACCAACCACGCAAAACTATAGACCAGAAACAATAGCGTTCTGAACTGACTTTTTCAACTTTGCCAACAGAGAATAAACCACACACCTTGAAAGCAAAGTGTGGTTGCGTGGATTCAGACCAAACGTGCCACTATGTTCACAGACGGTCAGCCCGCAAGTAGCTCCCAGTTAACACTGCATGTGTCCTGTTTACACGCTAATCCCCATCAATGTTAAATGAGCACCAACCCAATCAAACCTGAGATGCCAAAATATTATAATCAAGCAAGACATAACTCAGGGTGTTTGTCGTCTTGGAAAATACCACTGTTAGTATGGTGTTGGAGTATAGTAGGTGCCTATACTTACAGGACCATGTCTAAAAGGATGAATACATGAACATTATTATTAACATTAATAAAAAAATTATACAATTGCTGTAAAACCAAAAGAGCTGTTTAATAACAGTTTATAAAGCAAGAAAAACAGGCAGTAACAGCGGCAGCAATGAATTCATCAGTTCCATAAATAGTTTAACGACACCTCGGCACGACAACAATAGCCACCAAAAATCACTGCCGGCTGATGTTGGTTTATCCACATTTCAGAAATATCAGAGATTTTCATGAAAATTATTTAAAAGTGACTAATTTGTACAACAAAAATAGGCAAATATTCTTTCCTGTTAGCCAGTATACATGTATCAATCTTAAAAACGTGACCAACTTGATTAACAAAGAGTTTGACCTATAATTAACAGCTTATTTTTCATAGATGTCAGAAGATGCCAGTAACTGAAAGGGTCTGTAGTATATTAATTAGCCTTCCAATTTGGGGGTGGGTGCAATGTATCATTTTCAGAATTGAGAGGGAAGTGCCCCCTGCACCTACTTCCAATGCACCCTGAGAAGGAAGGAAATGTTTTATTTAACGACACACACAACACATTTTATTTACGGTTATATGGCGTCGGACATATCGTTAAGGACCACACATATATTGAGAGAGGAAACCCGCTGTCACCACTTCATGGGCTACTGTTTTTCGATTAGCACCAAGGGATCTTTTATATTGCACCCTGAGACTTCACAGCAATGATGATGATAACTTGTTTAACGTGCCGATATACCACTAGGCTTTTGAACACGCCCATCCCGAGTCCGACAAGATCGGTGACCTGACTCGGGATGGGGGGGGGGGGGGGGGGGGGGGGGTAGAGTTGAAAATGGGCAGAATTTTGAAAATAGCAATTAGTAAAAAGGTTAATAGATTAAATTTAAAAAAAACAAAAAACAACGTTACAAGCCAAAAATAAAAAGAATTGACTGCTTGGCCGAATATTTATATAATTTGGAGCATTTTAGAAGGACAGTCCAAAATTAAATAAGAGAAAGAAGAGAGGATCTGACTATTTAATAATAATAAAAAAAGAGAGTAATTTCGACATAAACTTTTGAACGCAGATCTAAAAGTTTAATGTCCGATCGATATGTCCACGTGAGTGGCCTCGTTAAGGCCGTTTGGGTGCACAGCTTATAGGGACGACATGGGTTGCATCCCGTCAAGAAAACCCCTAGATTGACAGTTGATAGACGTTGAAGGTGTAGTGCTGTGCTGAAATACAGATCTTGAGAAGCCGGATCCGTCTGAACGAGAGAGAGTATCAGACTAGGGTATAGTCCAGTCGTCATGGGTTGGTATAGTGGTGTGGACGGGCCCGACTCCGGAGGATACGAGATGGTATCACTATAAAGCAAATAAAGTCTAGAAAATAGAAGTAGGGGCCGACCCCACTTCCTGTTTCTTCTTAGAGTGGGGCGGTCAATCTTCCAGTGCTGCTAGGACAGGCTCGGACATGTAAAGACTAAACGCGAACAACCGTGGCGTTCTGCAGAATGGCCGTCATACGAGTCACGAAAAAACAAGTCAACATAGTCAGACGGAGAAATGACATGGAGGCGAGGAATCTTGCTAAAAAAGAATCCAACCTGGTGGTGCAGACTGTCGAAACGAGAAGCGTTCCAGCGTTCAGTCAGTTCCAATGGCCGCATACATCACAATAGAAAACTTCATTTCGCTGCCAAAAACAACAAAATGAAGGATCCCCAAGTCGAGCACACGAAAGCACGTGCAGTGTGCACCAGCGAAACAAACACGTCTTACCGTGTGGAGCTCCAGACTAGGAATCCCACAGCAATGGACTTCTTTTCTCACATTATACGCTTTGAACAAGTTATTGAAGCAACCCTGACTCAGTTGTGTCGACAACAGCATGTTGCAGCCGACTACCAGCCTACAACTGTCCGCACCCATGTCCCCATCTATGGTAGGTATCCTGTTTGCACTGGAGCAGAAAATTATAGGGAATATACACAGGAGCTAGAGTCGGTACTCTCAGCTTTTGTTTGTGACCACAGAAAGGTAAAAGCTATTGTTGGAGAACTCCGAGGGCACACAAAGCTGTATGTACTCACGACAACAAAGAAAGCGATTTGGTGTAGTGGTAGCCACAGTGCTCCGACTCGCTGATACGAGTTCTCACTCGCTGACACACGGGTTCTCGCTCACTGACACATGGGTTCTCTGACTCGCTGACACACGGGTTCTCTAACTCGCTGACACACAGGTTCTCGCTCACTGACACACGGGTTCTCATTCACTTACACAGGTTCTCTGACTCGCTTACACACGGGTTCTCGTTCGCTGACACACGAGTTCTCGTTCGCTGACACGGGTTCTCTGACTCGCAGGCACACGGGTTCTCTGACTCGCTGACACGGGTTCTCTGACTCCCTGACACACGGGTTCTCGCTCGCTGACACACGGGTTCTCTGACTCGCTGACACACGGATTCTCTGATTCGCTGACATGGGTTCTCTGACTCCCTGACACACGGGTTCTCGCTCGCTGACACACAGGTTCTCTGACTCGCTGACACACGGGTTCTCACACTCCCTGACACACGGGTTCTCTGTCTCGCTGACACACGGGTTCTCTGTCTCGCTGACACACGGGTTCTCTGTCTCGCTGACACACGGGTTCTCGCTAACACTTGTCAGGGAACATTTTGTTTTCAAAATCTTGATCAGCGATATTTCTAGTCAATTCAAAATTGATTAGGCTAGAAATTATTGTTTAATGTTTTAAAATTGTATAGTGATCTCTGAAACTTGCATCTAGTGAATCGTGACGCGATACTGAAAAAAATGTTCCCTGCTTGTCATTGTTGAAAAAATTTACACAGTTTTGGTTTATTTTGTTTAACAACACCACTAGAGCAGATTGATTTATTAATCATCAGCTATTAGATACATGTATTAAACATTTGGCAAGTTTTGACAACCTAAGAGGAAAAATACTACATTTTTCCATTAACAGTTTAATGGACACTTCCCCCCAGACAGAACAGTACATACCAGAGCGTTTGAAGTACCAACTGTGGATCACTGATTGGGATGATAAAAACCCAGTCAGAGAATAGGCTCACAGAGGCGATTTGATCCTATGATGCAATCACCTCAGGCGAGCACTATCATTTCAGATCCACAGTCATCAATTTCTAATTTTAAAAACTTTTGAAATAATATCATGTAATATTTGATATTAATAATTTTGTTAGAACATAACTGGGTTTCTACAATTGTTAAGTTTAAAATAATTTGGTGAAATATTCTGCTCACCCAGTGGTTCAGACATATTGAAACAAGCAGTTATGCTGACTCATGTACAGGTTACAAAAAAACCTGGTGTATGTTGTCTTGTTGTTTACTGTTTCTGTTTCTTGACTTAGTCACATATTGTAAATTAACCTCTTGGTTTGGCATTTTCAACTTAGTTGGATGTCTGGTGCCCCAAGTATCAGGCTCAGGTAGGTAGGCAAGTAACTAGTTTAACATGCTCATATATACCACTAGGGTTTCGAACACGTTCAAGTCCCAGTATGAGTTTAAGGCAACTACATTGACTTTTAACACTCACACAACTTTCAGCATGTGCCCAGGACAAGATGCATGCCCAGTGGAGCATGCTTTAACTTCTGAGGAGTACAAACATAAATAACATCATCATCTATAATTTATATTTGCAGATTTAAATTTGTTTCTATACATGTATCTAGGGTATTCGTGAACACTGTATACATGTACATAATTTGTGTATTCATAAATACTGCTTGCAGTGTTGGAGAATTCCACAAAGGAAGCGAAAGCGACTATGACCTTTGATTAACCAGTTATGTTATGAAACAGGGTATCAGGGTAGTGAGCCAGAACATTTATTCAATACTGCCTCAAACTATATTTACTCTCACAAAAAGCTAAGCAGAACAGAATTAAACAGTGTTAGCTTATAAATACAATACACAAATAGAGATATATACAAATGATAGTTAATGAAGGTGCTGAAGTAGAAAATTTATTCCACATTGTCCCCAACTATATCTATTGACACACACACAAAAAAAGAGCTTCAGATAAAAGAATAACATTAGTATGCAGATATATATGTTCAGTGATGCATGACAACTGGCCTCAGTGGAGTGGTGGCTAAGTCATCAGACTCAAGACTAGTAGGTACTGGGTTTGTATCACGGTACACAACCCTCTGAATTCAGAGAAACAACTGAAATTCTGTTTCCCATTATTATATAGAGTACAACTTGTTTTCACAGAACCTAAAAAGAATTTACGACGGGTTCCCATGATCACAAGGCACGAAAAAAAAAAACATTGGTTCCCATGAAATTTGAAATCCTATGACCTGAGTATTAATTCTCCCCCAGAATGATTTTAAAGGCTCGAGTAAGCAGGGCTCACCCTGTCCATTTCCACATTAGCCATTTCCACATTAGCCATTTCCACATTAGCCATTTGCAAATTTTTATACACAAAGTGGCTATAACATTTTGTATTTGGTTAATAAAATTTATTTTGAATAAAGCCACTTTTAAAAAAATTAATTTGTAGAAACAACTCTACTGTCTACATATGTGAAAATAAACTAAACCGAAATTCTTTCCAGTGTGAGCACTGGTAGGGAGGTGTATGACCACTATACATAGACTACTTCTCTCGCAAATCATTAACAACCTGGTCAGACAGCCGAGTCGTGTTGCCCATGACAGCGTGCTAGAACCCCAAAGTGACATAAATATAAAAATCAAGTTAAAATGATATATATGACAGATTGTCCGACATGGTGACTGGTCCATACTGTCAAGCTTTCCGTGTAGAATGACACAACCAGGAGAAGCCTGTACCAAGTTACATGTTAGTCAGATAACAGGACTCTCTATTGATTCGTAACCCACAGAGCCGTCACCTGGTAGAGGTAAAGACAAAAACATGTTTTGTGTTTGGCCACAGAAATGACGGCAAGTCATCCTGAACATAAACCCAGATGTTGTGTGTCACTATTTGGGACCATCTGTTCAGACACTATAGGTTAAATCCAAGTGAATACACTCATACGCATTGGATTTTAATGCAAGACTGATGCACACAAAAGCCAATGTTGGTATTAAGAGTAACTAAACAAATATAATATACTGTTTGCAAAATAAACTATAACAGTGTTTCTGCCAGCGGATAAAACAGGTATGGCACCATACTCAAATGTTTTGCAGATTTTTTTTTTTTTAAGTTAACCGTTTGACAAAATTAATTACTCTTACCATTACTGTATCAGTATGATTTTTCTTAACCCTAACCCTAAATCCATTTTCTATCTGAGGGTAGGCACCCCATACCCCCTGTTGTCTGTGGTTACAGTCAATTCCATAGTGCCATACCCAAAAATTTATTTTTGGTAGAAAGACTGTACCTTTTGAACCTTACAGTAAAAATACTGGTATATTTTTTAATGTACTGTTTCGCTAGGGAACAAGGGTTAATAACACTATACCCTTTATAAAGTTTGTTTTGTTTAACAACACCACTAGAGCATATTGATTAATCATAATGTATTGGATGTCAACCATTTGGTAATTCTGACACATAATCATCTGAGGAAACGAGTTACATTTCCCCAGTGCAGCAAGGGATCTTTTATATGCACTTTCCAAAACACAGGAAAGCATATATAGGTCCCTACTATGGCCTTTGACCAGTTTTAGAACTGACACACAGGTTCTCTGATTATAATGTGAAAAAATTCAATTCGTTGAACTGATACACCAAGGTGGTTCGATCCTGTGATGCAAGCACCTCAAGCAGCACTGAACTGAGAGCTAAATTCCCCACCCCCACCCCACCCCCACTTTATAACCCAAAACAATTGTCAATAACAGCCAAAAAAGGAGCATGCTGTGTCAGTGTGTGTGTAAATGATTGTTATGAATATCAAAAAAAATTGATAAATATTAAAAGTTTTTCTTCCACAAACCTTAGACCTACCACATTACCAGACCACCTATAGATTGGCTCTTGGGCCTTTTATTTGTTATTTCTCTCTCTTTAAATGTGAAAAAAAACTTTAAAAAAAGTAATTATTGTTTCTTCTTTCTTTTTTTTTTTTTTAAACTGACATCAGTTTTTAGCAACTGACTATGTATTGTATATATGTCTGTAAAAGTTCTCTCAAAACAATGACTAAAATACTAAAATAGGCGACTGTCACCAAAGCCAGAGACAAACGGTTTCCGACTCGGTCAACATGAATCGTGACAAATCGGGGTGAAAGCGGCATGAGTGGGGAGAGAATGTTTCGTTTTAACCGAGCTCCAGCTATTAAATATTAATCTCATATTTTACTGGCAGTGTTATTATAAACAGTGCAAAGTGTACTGACCTTTATACGTCCATATCCGAGTAAAGAAAACAATAAATTCCCTCCTTTCCATCTCACGACCGAACATCGCTTGCTCAGCCATTGAACTAAACTGGATCTGAGCTAAGTGTGACCTCTATCCTGGTTGGTTGCTGTTGACCTGCCAAAGTCAAATATTCGTGCGCCTACAGTACACGTGCTTGGTTTGAATACAAATCACAAATACGATGGTTTAAAAATGTTTGACATTTTATAATGTTTTTCTAAGTAAATGGATTTAATTTTTATACAATAGTGTAATTAAAAACACCTACTTATGATATATTATAAACAAACAATTGTACTACCTTTTGTTTACATATTGATTTACTGACAAATAAGCCACGCCTACTTTCCAGCCGAGCTCTAGCGGAAAAGATCAAAGAGGACCGAGGTATATTGAAGTTTTGGATAACGCCTTCTGGTGTTCCTTGTGTATTCGTCCAATAAACAAAGCCGTAGCGATTTCACTGCGAAAGAAGAATGATCTTTTATCGTATTCTCGTTTCTTTTCTATTTATTTATAGATTATTTGTGTGAATACTATAATAATAACGCGGTGACAACGGGTTTATGGATAGTTTGGGTCCTAGATATCGTTTATTAATAATATTTATGTTAGCACAGGTCGGGGAATGAAAGACCAGGGGGTTCCGTCCCCTAATAGTTGTATTGGAGCCCCCCCCCCCCCACCCCCACCCCCAACAGTCCTATGATTTCTGTACTTTCTAACGCTTATTACTGGGTATTCCAATATATATATATATATATATATATATATATATATATATATATATATATATATATATATATATGTGTGTGTGTGTGTGTGTGTGTATATACCCCCCCCCCCCCACCCACCCACCCCCCCCCCACACCCCACACACACACGCACACGCACATATATACTGTTTGAATTTATGTTTGAATCGTGGGCGGGGCGTAGCCCAGTGGTAAAGCGCTCTCTAGATGGGCAGTCAGTTTGGGATCGATCCCTGTCGGTGGGCCCTATTTCTCATTCCAGCCAGCGCACCACGTATGTGCTATCCTGTGTGTGGGATTCTGCATATAAAAGACCCCTTACTACTAATGAGAAACATGTAGCGGGTATCTTCTCTAAGACTTATATGTCAAAATTACCAAATAGTTGACATCCATTAGCCGATGATTAATAAATCAATGTGCTCTGGTGGTGCCGTTAAACAAAACAAACTTTTTTATGTTTGAATTATGTTTCACTACCTTACATACATACATACATACATACATACATACATACATACATACATACATACATACAATGATGCATACATATTACATTCATAAATATTACATACACACACACACCCACACACACACACACACCCACATACACCCACACACATTGTTTCTTCTTTTTTAGAAATACATAAAGACAGACAGAGAGAGACAGATAGAGAAGAGACAGACAAACACACACACACATACACACAGAGAGAGAGAGAGAGAGAGAGAGAGAGAGAGAGAGAGAGAGAGAGAGAGAGAGAGAGAGAGAGAGAGAGAGAGAGAGAGAGAGAGAGAGAGAGAGAGAGAGAGAGAGAGGGGAGGGGGGGGGGGAGGTGGCAGAGGGAGATGCCAATGCAATTTTGATCAATATCTAGTCTATATCTGGTCACTAGTTGTTAAATAAATGGTCATTTTCATCCACGATCTACAGTATATTATTGACTAACATCAACTGCTATATATATAACTCGTTTCATGCTATTCATTATCACATGGATTTAATTTTTTATGAGACATCCTGAACAATATTAATTATTTTAATAAGTGTTCCAAATCATTATGTAAATTTTCCTACTAGAATTCTGTAAGTTTAAAATTTTCTAAATCGATAAGCACGTCATCAATAAAACGACCCCACCCCCCGCCGCTCAAGGCGAATTTTTTTTTCATATCCCGATTTTTAATGTCATTTCTTTCCAAAAAAATGTTGTCAGAAAGCAGCTCGGCTAGCCAGCAGAAAACACCTCAGAATAGCCCTAGAAGGGGTCAATTTTTCAAAATGTTCGGGGGAGGGCCCCCCAGACCTCCCGCCATGGGCTTCGCGGCTGCGGCGCTCGCGGTGTCGGGATTCGCCAGACACCTCGACCCCCCCCCCCCCCCTGCAAAATTTCCTGCACACGCCCCTGATAAAGTTATATATATTAAGTTAAATAGTATGTAGTGTCCGATTTTTTAAAAATTCTTATCTTTGTCTCCTGCATTGTGTATTTTTCACATAGACACGAATGATAGATAACATTATCTGACTATATTAATTACGCTTCTCTGACTTTTAACCATACTTTTCATATGGTTAAAATGGGTCTTTGTTGTGGCGGAAGGATAAACAGTGACTCGTCACAGTAGGTAAAAATTAAACCGAGTGCGCGAGCCAGCTCGTGAGCGAAAGGTAAATCGGTACAACCGGCAGAGAAGCGGAACCATGTTTTGCTGGATCAACAAAATAAAACGAAAACCCATTACTTCAGATTTACGTCTGCAGTGAGATATCGAGTGAGTGTTTGGTATTTTATAGGTAGGACATCCATTATATTTGTAAAGAAAAGTTAGGAATGGGTGTTTAAAGACACTCCATTTTAATCTTAGGCTATTAATTTTGGTATCTAAGTAACAATGTTTACTTGAGAGAGAGAGAGAGAGAGAGAGAGAGAGAGAGAGAGAGAGAGAGAGACAGAGAGAGATGGAGGGGGGGGGGAGAACAAAGCGAGAGAGAGAGAACAACAGACAGGCCGAGAAAGAAAGAGAGAGGAACAAAGACAGATAAAAAGAGAGAAGAGAAAATATGTTTCTGCCACACAAGCATATTATATGCATTTTCTCATAGACTGGACAGTATACATATATATATATATAACCCATTGGTTTGAAGCTAATTATTATATTCAGTACTAATTGTCAAAAAATGATGGTCGACCTATATGTAATGTTGATTTTGACAAGATAGTTTTCAAGGGAGAGTACTCGCTCAAACTAGTGGTCACATGACCCTTTCGATATTGTGTTTTTCACAATATATTCTGACAGAAATTACATGGAGTAATTAGTGGTGGTGTGCAGCTACCACACTGCTAAACCCCGCTCCATTTTCGTAATCCATAGCGTGTTCACGAGGTCGAGCGATCGCGAACAAATTGAGCGGTACCATTGTCTTCTATCATATTACATTCATCTAACATTAGATGTAAAAAACAGTCTACCAAGCGACCGCGATTGCTCGCTCCCCGGGTTATACTTCATATGTAGTTGAGAAGCACGGAATAACGAGCCAGGCAAGTATGCTGGAATTTTACCGGGTAGTGGTTCTGGACTGTGGCGAGCGAAGATCATAGTGGGGTCGAGACATGCTCCCTTGAAAATATATTGAATTTTTTTTAGCTTGAGCAGGGGGGACGCGCCTGCATCTTGTGTGCTCAATGTAGACCAGCGGTAAAAGCGCTCGCCTGATGCGCGATCGGTCTAGGATCGACCCATGTCGATGGCCCATTGAGCTATTTCTCTTTCTAGCCAGTGCACCACGACTGGTATATCAAAGGGCCTGGTATCATTTGCTACTAATAGAGAATGTAGCAGGTTTCCTCTCTAAGACTGTCAGAATTATAAAATACTTGACATCCAATAGCCGATGATTAATTAATCAATGTACTCTAGTGGTGTCGTTAAACAAAAACAAACTAAACTCTTTTTTTTTTTTTTTTTTTTTTGGTGAGGCTAGTTTTAAAGAAGTCCTTTCACACCTCCGATGGTGAGAACAGTATGCGTTATTTGTGATATTACATGGCAATAACACACCTATGAATGTTACTGACTGCTCCTACGTTGTGTCCCGGTCGCCACAGCTACACCATCCAATGAAACAAGCACTATCAAAAATTACAGCGATAATACTAGTCGTTTAAAAACGTATCCAACTAGAGTTCGCCCGTTAGATACTTTTCGAACAACTCGTAAGATAAATAGGATTTAACGGACACTCGTATAGTATTCTTTATATAACCTTGGCGCTGGATTTTATATCTTAATACAGCGCATGCGTGACTCGACAGACTACGTGCGTGACGTATCGCATTTGTCAAAGAAGTGCCCTGAACAAGCTATCCACATACGAATAATGTCCTGGGTGCGTGATTTAGTAGATTTGTCAATGGAATTTCGTGTTTCTCCAGGGTCTGCTTGCCACAGAGACTGATAATTATGGGCTAGGGGGCCCAAAGTTCATGCATTTCACAAGTATAAAGTTTCCGCGCGTATCGAAGAGATTTCTTCATTGAAATTCTACATTTTCACATTCATCTACAACGGAAGACTGATTATATAATCTATCCCACCCTCCATAAAACTAAAAGTATTTTGCTCGTAATTTTAGTTTGTCCCAATGCAGGGGAGGGGGGAGGGTGGGTGAGAATAATAAAAGAAAAAGAAAAAAAAAGGCGAAAAGAAAAAAGTATTATATATATATATATATATATATATATATATATATATATATATATATATATATATATATATATATATATACTCTTCAAAACAGTAGGGGAACTCTAATAAGAATTTACAATTGCCAAAATTGTAAAGTATATTAGCAGTGGGGAATGGTGAATTAATTGGGCAAACATTACAGCAGGTAGTTCAGTATTACAGTAGGTTTTATGACCACTAAAGATCTTGAAGGACAACTGGGGTCAGAAGTGAAATTTGAAAGTTGACGGGGTAATCAGTAAATCACAAATTCAAACAATAAAAATTACTGAAAACAGAACAATAACAACTGTATGATCAACAGAATGAAAAAGATTTGACAGAAATTATGTTCCACAGTGATTAATCGACCTTCCTGGAAATTGTCAAAATCGAGAATGACACCCCAGGCACGTGTACGGGGCAACTGCGTGATGCACGTGCAAATTATGGAATGTGCTTCGGTGTGTTGATAAACAGACCTGAACGTTCTTTACTAGGATGTCTGTAGTCAAAACGTATGTTCGGTCTAATTGTTGATATTAACATTAATATTTCAGGTTCCCCTACTTTTTTTAAAGAGTATATATATATATATATATATATATATATATATATATATATATATATATATATATATATATATATATATATATGAGCTTCTTTTCGTTCGCTTGTTGACTACACGTCGAGGCTAGCAGTGACTATGAACAATACTGTTTTCTTTAGATTACGTCTTGTGCCATACAGCTTCTTCTGGAGAGTTGTTGTAGTTGTCCAGGTAGTCTAACTCAGCTGCTGTAGGTTGGATGACATGTGCGGTCGTCTGTTCTGCTTCTCCACATGAGCACATGGAAGAAGGTACCAGCCGGAATCTCTTATGCATATGCTGGTTCAGCCTGTTGTGTCCAGTCCTTAGTCGGAAAATGATTACCTGTTCCTGACGGGACAGCAGGTAATAATCATTGGTTTGTTTGGGATGTCTATAGAGAGATTTAATATGGGATTTCATCTCTTCGTATGTCACCCAGTTATCCTCCTGTTCTTTAGCTGCACCCAGTTTTGCCAGTCTCTCTGCATTTTCATTTCCTGGTATGCCACAGTGAGCAGGGATCCATGTAATACGACTTGGTACACACTTCTGATGGGGTGTAGAGCTTCTGAAAGTCTGTTAAGCTTGTTCTTTTCAAAAGCCTGGAGGGCAGAGAGTGCATCAGTCAGGAAAACGAAATGTGAGCAGTTCTCCTCTCTGGCGCTGATGTTGTGGGCAGCAAGAATGAGAGCCTCAACCTCTGAAGCATAGTTTGTGCAGTGTTTCCCCGTAGGAAACGTTGCCTCCTCTCGGTAGCTACTATGGTCCATGTTGTATATTCCAGCCCCTCCGTTTTCCACTGCATTCGTTGCAGATCCATTAGTATATATATATATATATATATATATATATATATATATTATATTAGTATATAGTGTCCATGATGTCTCTAGGTAATGTTCATCAATCATGGCCAGTGTCAGGGCTCGTTTGTATGGTTCACTGTGTTCCTCTCCAGGGGTGAGGTGTTGGACCACTGTGCAGATCTTTACATTGCCCAGTTGTGGTTCCCATGATGGGATGCAACTGACAGTACTAACGTGATGGATTTTATTTGAGAGTTGTCCCTTATGTTGCCTCAGGAGTGATTTGCTCTGTTTATGAAAGTTAGTTCTTTTGAGTCTGTTGCAGGGATGATAGTCATTCATTCTCTTGTTCATTGAGTGTTGTGGCAAAGACTTGGACTTAGTGGCTTGTACCATGAGCTTGGAGTCCTGGCGTTTGCTGAGGGGTACGATGCCAGTGAGCTGTTCCATTTTCTCAATGGGGGTTGACCTTATTGCTCCAGGATGTATCCTGAGTGCTTGGTTTTGAACCCTGTCTAGTTTTTGTTGATGTGACTTTGCTGCTGTTGACCATGCACTGGATCCGTACCCAAGATGTGGTCTGATTGCTCCTTGATAGACTCTTTTCAGTATGTTATGATCAGCACCCCACTTGGTGCCAGCTAGTTTTCTTATTATAGCATGTTTTCTTCGAGCTTTGGCCTCGGCTTTCTCCACATGTGGTTTCCAGGTCTGTCTCTTGTCAAAAGTGACCCCCAGGTATGTCTGTTGGTCCTCATACTGGAGAGGTATGTCTGTTGGTCCTCATACTGGAGAGGCATGTCATCAAGTTTGAGGTTGCCTGCTTCCTGCTTTGTGGAGAGTGAGATGAGTGGCAGCTAATTTGTCTTTGTTGATTGTCATGCACCAGTCTCGAGCAATTTAATACGTTTTTTAAAGTAATAAATGAAATTATAATAGGCCCGCTTTCAGCTGCTAAACCTACTAATTCCCAATATATATATATATATAATTGTGTTGGTTATGTGAGGAAGATAACTTTAGGGTATGGAAGGATTAACAAATGGAATCAAATGTACTTATTTGTCCTCTATATAAAGCTTAAAATATGGCTTGTGCTCGCCCCCCCCCCCCCCCCCCCAACACACACATGACTAGCAACTGTACACCCTGCACTAGAGATTGTATCCTCAGCATTCCTGTGGGCCTGCACAGACACACACACACACACACACACACACACACACAAACAGACGCACACATACACGGGCACACACGCACGCACGCACACACACACACACACACACACACACACACACAACACATACACACACTTAGTCTTTCCTAACCTCCATGGAGATTGTTGTTATATACGACGGATTAAATATAACCAGTCAGTCCGTTGTAGAAGGATAGTACAAGTGTTTTGAAACTAACTAACTAAAAAACAAAAAAAAACTACTATTTTTTGTATGTGATTTAAAAAACAAGATCGTTCAGAAATAGATTGTAATGCATACCACAGCAAGAAAACGACGTTTACTGCTGGGAAGGACTATAAATATTATTATATTATATATATTTGAACATATTCAACAATAACCAGAAACAACAATCACCGCACCTTCTCTTTTGGACATGGTGAATTCGTTACACGTTGGCGTAGCCTATATGTGCGTTCGAGCTTGCGGATTTCACAAATTGACGGGAACTTGTTTCGTTTCCGAGTAATTTACTCCAGGAAACCTGCCGCAGCCATTTTTCGGTTCAGCGAATTATCACACTGTTTTTCGGTTCCATATATCTTAGTCCAGTACACTTGCGGAAGCCATTTTTCGCTGCAAAGAATTTTCATTACATATGGAAATCCGATTTCGTTTGGGCGAAATCACTGGTCATGATGGTGTGTAATTGTATTTAAAATAATTATATAGAACTGTTTGATCCCAGTCTAATCATTAATCATTTCACGTATTATTGGACATTATTTTCCCAGGCAACAGAACACGATCTGGTTTTTGAAGAAGTGTCTTAGGGGCTGTAGTCTATATAAAGCATGGGAATGAAACAGAAGCAGCGTGGTATGTGCTATCCTGTCTACTTGTTTAACGACACCACTAGAGCACATTGATTTATTAACCATCGGCTATTGGATGTCAAACATTTGGTAATTTCTGACACGAAGTCTTGGAGAAAACCCGCTACGTTTTTTTAATAGCAGCAAGGGATCTTTTATATGCACTTTCCCACATACATGACAACACTTACCACGGCTTTTCATATACCAGTCGTGGGACACTGCCCAAACGTACATACTAGTCATTAGGAACAGTAGTTTATTTGGCGTCTGCAAGTTTCTCCCCTTATGTTTAGACCAAGTGTCACAGTTACCATAATAAGGGTGGCATGTAGTTCAGATGCAGATCACGAAGATTGTGTTACAGAATTACCAAATGTTTGACGCCCAATGACCGATGATGATTTGATCAAGGTGCTCTATGGGATGTCGTTAAACAAACCAAACTTTAACTATGGTGGTCGCATGTAACTTAGGGACAGCTCGGTAAAATCGATCGTCCTTGATGAACTGGGTCTACCCCACTCTTTAGCGGCAACAGCCCTTTCGTCCATTGTTTTTATTATCTCTCTGCTGAAGTGTCGTTATTAATGAATTCTTCACCATTCCTTTCCATTCCTCTTTCTCTCCTTCTTCTTTTCTATTTATTTCTCGGTCTCTACCTCTTTATCCCCTTTAAGCGCGGGACGTAGTCTAGTGGTAAAGAGCTCGCCTGATGCACGGTCGGCCTGTGGTCGACCCCCGTCGATGGGTCCACGAGTGGTGTATTAAAGGCCGTGGTATGTGCTATCCTGTCTGTGGGATGGTGCATATAAAAGATCCCTTTCTACTAATGGAAATATATAGCTGGTTTTCTCGAAGACTAGGCTATATGTCATAATTACAAAATGTTTCACATCCAATAGCCAATTAATAATAAATCAATGTTCTCTAGTGGTGTCGTTAAACAAAACAAACTTTTAACTTTATTCCTTTCCCCAGATCTTTATTTCTCTCCCTCTATGTCTGTCTCTCTCTCTTCATGGTGGTGTTAAACCAACATGTCTGTCCTTTGCTTTCTACTGGAATTCACTGTCAAATGTCATATATAGCGTCATATTATCGCGTTAGGCCTACGTATAATCGTATATAACAACAATACTAGTAGTAGTATATACCATACTAAAGATCACGTATATATACAAAAACTGACAAGAAAGAACATCTGCTGACAAAAGGGTGACATATGTTTTTGTGTCATATTCGTTGAAGTATATGTTGTCATTAGGCTCAATACACAATTGTCGACAACTCCCGTGGATACTCGGCATTGAAGACTGGCTTTCTTTAATTAAACGGCGCCCTGTACACTGTTAAGCAAGCGACGGGTGGGCAGTGTATAAATTACCGTAAAATATGAATTTGAAATGTGATGCGATTAAAACTGTTTTGTTGACCGACTGACCGACAATTCGGTGCCCGCTTCATTGTATTCTGGAGGTCTGTACCTTTTTGTTCGACAGTGTCATGCACGCAAACACATATGGACGAAGCAATAAGGACGCATTTGCTGATTTTAAAATAGATACCATAGAAAGAGGATAAAAAGATGGAATGTTTTGTTAAATATTTACGGTTCGTTCGTCATTTGAGATGGTAGTATACACCGTTAGGTCAGAAATTAGGTTAAAGCAGTTCTGTTACATATATTGATGTACATAGAGAGAAAAAGTCTCCTGAAAACAAACCTGGTAAATGTTTTATAATAAAAAGTATTTTGGCGGTACATTAGATTTGCGTTCAGCGACAGCGAACAACAATAACGCAGGGCCGTAGCTAGCATGGGGGCAAGGGGGGGGGGGGGGGGGGGGGGGGGGAGCAACTGCCGGAAAGCATAGAAACTTACTCAGTCCCCCCCCCCCCCCCCACCCCCCCAAACAGAAAAGCCCTGTAACGGTCGCAAACGATTTCACTAGTTCCCGGCAGCCACTCAGTTTACTGTGAAGAGTATAATTTAACCACTGGCTTTTTCAGGAGTAAGAATCTGCGTTAACAAATTCACTGGTTTTGATCTCATTCCATCCAACAAAACTACTTTAACGAATAATAACGTTAGACGCCAACACCAACCCCCCCCCCCTAAAACCCCCAAACATACAACCCCCCCCCACACACACACACACACACAAAACAAAGCAAACAACAACAAAAATTAAAACATTTTTAAAATTTATCTATCGCGGTTCATCGTTAGATGAATGTGATATGATAGAAGACGATGGTACCAGTCAAATTATTCGCGAGCAGCCGCCCCCGTGAACAGGCTTTTGGTTGTCTTGACATGTTAAACAGTGTGTGGTAATTGTGGTTAACGGCGTGTTTCAGCCATTATTTCTCTATTGTTACATACAACCTAATTCCTACATTCCTACATCAATTTCAAAATAAGGCCATTTTAATGATATTGGGCGTGTGGCGGCAGCCATATTGCACTTTAAAAAATGGTAATGGACAAAATTAAAATTTGAAAAATATTGTCTAATAAACTAATATCAATTGACAGAAAAAAGTGTGTGGGCCTACTCCATTTTCACCCTACGTGCCATATGTCCACTATTCCTCCGGATTAAAAAATGTCACAAAGTACTGAGGTAGGCCAACAATAACCCCACCTCTTTCTCTCCCTTTCTTGACAATGACAGTAAAGAAGGTGTTGGCAATACATTAGAAAACCCAAAACAACAACAAAAAAGAGACTCTTTGTTTTGATGTGAACAGTGTGATGCATATCACTGTCAAGTTACCGCGTCTAATAAACATTTTTTATGTAACATGTATAACCTTACCATACCTTACCTGTAATATGCGTGGGCAGTGACATATAAAAGCGCATAATTTACCGGAACCTAACACTCGGTGGAATCTTGGATGGGTTATGTAATTCGACCACATATAAAAGCTACTTAGGTATCACGCTGTACTTATGTGTCATGGTGTACTTAGGTTTCTCGGCGTGCCTCTATTACCTGGAAGGTGTAAACAAGATATCTGCAATTTCATTACAGACACACGATCGCGAATTATGTCACCGGATTTTTCTACGCACTGTCTTCAAAAGAGTATGCGTCACAACCGCATTCAGTTACAAACAAAAAAGAGGAAACGTTCGCTAACTACTATATATTACTTATCTGATCCCCAGTGTGATAATTTGGCTTAACGTGAATAGTCACATTTATCTTATTTTCTTTTCTGAGATACAAGTGTATTTAAATAAGATCGTACTTAGCTCAACATAACTTGGGAGAGTGCATAAGTTCCTCCCCTACAAAAATGGGAGCCCGTAGGCCTATGGGAGAGTGGAGACAGTAAACACAGAATCATGACATACTAATATAGGAGCTTCTCCTGTTGGTTATTTCTTATATTTAATAAATATTTATGTTTCTCTTCCCCCCCCCTCCCCTCTCTCTCTATAAATAAATAAATAAATAAAATTACATAACCGCAAAATGTATAACACGTCACCCATGTCACCGTGTCCATGATAAAGAAATTAATCTAAACAGATAATAGAGGAATCACGGATAGGAAAGTTACACGGGGTCGAGGGACATTCTAAGCCATGCCGTATTCATTGTTATTCGGGATAGGAAAGTTACACGAGGTCGAGGGACATTCTAAGCCATGCCGTATTCATTGTTATTCGGGATAGGAAAGTTACACGGGGTCGAGGGACACTCTAAGCCATGCCGTATTCATTGTTATTCGGGATAGGAAAGTTACACGAGGTCGAGGGACATTCTAAGCCATGCCGTATTCATTGTTATTCGGGATAGGAAAGTTACACGAGGTCGAGGGACATTCTAGAAGCCATGCCGTATTCATTGTTATTCGGGATAGGAAAGTTACACGGGGTCGAGGGATATTCTAAGCCATGCCGTATTCATTGTTATTCGGGATAGGAAAGTTACATGAGGTCGAGGGACATTCTAAGCCATAACGAGTTACACGGGGTCGAGGGACATTCTAAGCCATGCCGTATTCATTGTTATTCGGGATAGGAAAGTTACACGAGGTCGAGGGACATTCTAAGCCATGCCGTATTCATTGTTATTCGGGATAGGAAAGTTACACGGGGTCGAGGGACATTCTAAGCCATGCCGTATTCATTGTTATTCAGGATAGGAAAGTTACACGGGGTCGAGGGACATTCTAAGCCATAACGAGTTACACGGGTCGAGGGACATTCTAAGCCATGCCGTATTCATTGTTATTCGGGATAGGAAAGTTACACGAGGTCGAGGGACATTCTAAGCCATGCCGTATTCATTGTTATTCGGGATAGGAAAGTTACACAAGGTCGAGGGACATTCTAAGCCATGCCGTATTCATTGTTATTCAGGATAGGAAAGTTACACGGGGTCGAGGGACATTCTAAGCCATAACGAGTTACACGGGTCGAGGGACATTCTAAGCCATGCCGTATTCATTGTTATTCGGGATAGGAAAGTTACACGAGGTCGAGGGACATTCTAAGCCATGCCGTATTCATTGTTATTCGGGATAGGAAAGTTACACGAGGTCGAGGGACATTCTAAGCCATGCCGTATTCATTGTTATTCGGGATAGGAAAGTTACACAAGGTCGAGGGACATTCTAAGCCATGCCGTATTCATTGTTATTCGGGATAGGAAAGTTACACGGGGTCGAGGGACATTCTAAGCCATGACGTATTCATTGTTATTCGGGATAGGAAAGTTACATGAGGTCGAGGGACATTCTAAGCCATGCCGTATTCATTGTTACTCGGGATAGGAAAGTTACACGGGGTCGAGGGTCGCTAACTACTATATATTACTTGACTGATCCCCAGTGTGATAATTTGGCTTAACGTGAATAGTCACATTTATCTTATTTTCTTTTCTGAGATACAAGTGTATCTAAATAAGATCGTACTTAGCTCAACATAACTTGGGAGAGTGCATAAGTTCCTCCCCTACAAAAATGGGAGCCCGTAGGCCTATGGGAGAGTGGAGACAGTAAACACAGAATCATGACATACTAATATAGGAGCTTCTCCTGTTGGTTATTTCTTATATTTAATAAATATTTATGTTTCTCTTCCTCCCCCCTCCCCTCTCTCTCTATAAATAAATAAATAAATTAAATTACATAACCGCAAAATGTATAACACGTCACCCATGTCACCGTGTCCATGATAAAGAAATTAATCCAAACAGATAATAGAGGAATCACGGATAGGAAAGTTACACGGGGTCGAGGGACATTCTAAGCCATGCCGTATTCATTGTTATTCGGGATAGGAAAATTACACGAGGTCGAGGGACATTCTAAGCCATGCCGTATTCATTGTTATTCGGGATAGGAAAGTTACACGGGGTCGAGGGACATTCTAAGCCATGCCGTATTCATTGTTATTCGGGATAGGAAAGTTACACGAGGTCGAGGGACATTCTAAGCCATGCCGTATTCATTGTTATTCGGGATAGGAAAGTTACACGAGGTCGAGGGACATTCTAGAAGCCATGCCGTATTCATTGTTATTCGGGATAGGAAAGTTACACGAGGTCGAGGGATATTCTAAGCCATGCCGTATTCATTGTTATTCGGGATAGGAAAGTTACACGAGGTCGAGGGATATTCTAAGCCATGCCGTATTCATTGTTATTCGGGATAGGAAAGTTACACAAGGTCGAGGGACATTCTAAGCCATGCCGTATTCATTGTTATTCGGGATAGGAAAGTTACACAGGGTCGAGGGACATTCTAAGCCATGCCGTATTCATTGTTATTCGGGATAGGAAAGTTACACGGGGTCGAGGGACATTCTAAGCCATGCCGTATTCATTGTTATTCGGGATAGGAAAGTTACACGAGGTCGAGGGACATTCTAAGCCAGTTGCCGTATTCATTGTTATTCGGGATAGGAAAGTTACACAAGGTCGAGGGACATTCTAAGCCATGCCGTATTCATTGTTATTCGGGATAGGAAAGTTACACAAGGTCGAGGGACATTCTAAGCCATGCCGTATTCATTGTTATTCGGGATAGGAAAGTTACACGAGGTCGAGGGACATTCTAAGCCATAACGAGTTACACGAGGTCGAGGGACATTCTAAGCCATGCCGTATTCATTGTTATTCGGGATAGGAAAGTTACACGAGGTCGAGGGACATTCTAAGCCATGCCGTATTCATTGTTATTCGGGATAGGAAAGTTACACAAGGTCGAGGGACATTCTAAGCCATGCCGTATTCATTGTTATTCGGGATAGGAAAGTTACACAGGGTCGAGGGACATTCTAAGCCATATTCATTGTTATTCGGGATAGGAAAGTTACACGAGGTCGAGGGACATTCTAAGCCATGCCGTATTCATTGTTATTCGGGATAGGAAAGTTACACAAGGTCGAGGGACATTCTAAGCCATGCCGTATTCATTGTTATTCGGGATAGGAAAGTTACACAGGGTCGAGGGACATCTAAGCCAAGCCGTATTCATTGTTAACGAGTTACACGAGGGGTCGAGGGACATTCTAAGCCATGCCGTATTCATTGTTATTCGGGATAGGAAAGTTACACAAGGTCGAGGGACATTCTAAGCCATGCCGTATTCATTGTTATTCGGGATAGGAAAGTTACACAAGGTCGAGGGACATTCTAAGCCATGCCGTATTCATTGTTATTCGGGATAGGAAAGTTACACGGGATAGGGGTCGAGGGACATTCTAAGCCATGACGTATTCATTGTTATTCGGGATAGGAAAGTTACATGAGGTCGAGGGACATTCTAAGCCATGACGTATTCATTGTTACTCGGGATAGGAAAGTTACATGAGGTCGAGGGACATTCTAAGCCATGACGTATTCATTGTTACTCGGGATAGGAAAGTTACATGAGGTCGAGGGACATTCTAAGCCATGACGTATTCATTGTTACTCGGGATAGGAAAGTTACACGGGGTCGAGGGACATTCTAAGCCATGCCGTATTCACTGTTACTCGGGATAGGAAAGTTACATGAGGTCGAGGGACATTCTAAGCCATGCCGTATTCATTGTTACTCGGGATAGGAAAGATACACGGGGTCGAGGGACATTCTAAGCCATGCCGTATTCACTGTTACTCGGGATAGGAAAGTTACATGAGGTCGAGGGACATTCTAAGCCATAAAAATTCCATTGTTGAAACTGTTAATCAATCAATCTCTATATATATAAAAACCTCAGAGACACAGGACCACTATGAAATAAAACAAAATCCCCTGCCACTATACAATAATACTGCTCTTTTTCGATTAGCAGCAATTCATTATTTATGCATTTTCGCCACTATGCACAAACCACAATCTTTGTTATATGAGCTGTAGAAAACTGGTCAGGATCATCGTGTTAATTAGTGCCTTAGAACTGCCAATAATTTTGGAAGACGCCCAAAGTGCGGCGGGCCTGAATCGTATAGTAGTCTTCCTGCACTGTTCAGGGCCCAATTTCACAAAACACCGTAAGCCTAGTTTTGCACGTAAACGTAAATCTACGACTAAACCACAGTTCTTGGTACTATTAACAATAAACCAAATATTTTTGTCAATAAAATGCTCCATCTTCCGTAATGATGTCATTTTCTGCGTGAAATAGATTCCAGACACATGTAAACGTATGACTAGTTTAACTGCTAGTCGCAGATGTCAATTTACAATGTTTTGTGAAATTGGCTCCAGGGTCGTAGCTAGCGGGGGTGGGGGTGGGGGTAAAAAAAGAATAGAAACTTACTGGTTACTGATATTGACGTTTTAAGTATGTAACCTCCCTGAAATGACTGCAAAATGGTATTTTAGAGCTTCTAAATTTCAATTTTTCCTGGGACCCCCTAGTGTCTTGCGCCTTCCATGCTCGTTCGTTCCAAGAATTCATCTGGCCCCTCACACAAAAAAACCTAGCTACGGCCCTGCTGTTGATGGTTACAAATTTAGGAACATTGAGAGCATGATACCTAGTCAGTCAGTCCTATTTCTTGGTACCACCCCACCTCGCCCACTGCCCATCCACAATTCACGGACCTCAAAAGGCGGTCATCACCATCAGTGCCACCTCCAGACTCCTCATCTTGATGGGCAGGACGTAGCCCAGTGGTACAGCGCTCGCTCGATGTGCGGTCGGTGTGGGATCGATCCCCGTTGGTGGGCCCATTGGGCTATATCTCGTTCCAGCCAGTGCACCACGACTGGTATATCAAAGACCGTGGTATGTACTACTCTGTGGGATGGTGCATGTAAAAGATCCCTTGTTGCTAATCGAAAAGAGTAGCCTATGAAGTGGCGACAGCGGGTTTCCTCTCTCAATATGTGTGGTCCTTAATCATATGTCTGACGGCATAAAACCGTAAATAAAATGTGTTGAGTGCGTCGTTTAATAAAACATTTCTTTCTCTCCTCTTGATCTTCTAATTTTAGCGATGAAGGACGCACACACACACACACACACACACACACACAATCAATGTGTTAGACCATTCACTGGCAGATTGTATTGCATAGTCCATAGAGATTTCGTTTTCTAGCCGACAAAAACATGAAAGTAAGGGTCTTTGATTAATACATTTGCCAAGGCAGTTATTTCCTGTACGGTACTAAAAGGCGTTTGCAATCCCAAAATCCCCTCTTTTTTTACAAATATAAATCAACGATAGAAATATTCTTTTTAAATAACCGCCTGGTAGGCTTTTCATTAGAATTGGTAAGTGCTCTTTGATTACTTGCAATATAATTATTATCAAGTGTCCTTTGTATAAATGGGTCATTCTACAGAAAGCGTCACTTTTCGAAATGCGAATTCATGATAAAACAATTAAAACATATAATTTTTTATTGTTAACTTTTGAAAACTAGATTAACAAAGAAACATGAAATTATATCTGGCCACGCAGAACTATAATCGGTCTGCGCGTGCAGTCACATGTTACTGTATGAACAAGCTCATTATGTCATTGGTGTTACCGGAAAAGTGGGATAGTTCAGCAGTGTGATCCAATTGGTTTATTGTGATTAAGAGCACATGGATGTGTTATTTGGGTGTCCCTAATAACATATATGGAATAACTTTAGAATTAAAAACTATCCAAAGGTGTAATTGTGCATTTCCACACGAATATTCTGTATGTGACTTAAATTATACACTGTGGCAGTTTTAATTATTTAAAAATCTGGAGTCCTTCAAAATAAATTTCATCAAAGTCATAAAGGTAGGTCTACTTTCCTAAATAAACAACTTAAATTTAAAAAATAAAATTTCTTGAGAAATGACAGCTAAAATATTCTTGCGAAACACCAATGACAAAAACGTAACACCAATTACAATGTGTAACACCAATGACATTCAAGACTGTATACACTATTATTCTTGAGACTAACACTACTTGTTAGCAAACGTATGTAATTAATATTTCCTTAAATGTTTTTGTTTTTTCTTTTTTTCTTTTTTTCTCTTCAGCTAACAACTATTAAAGGGCTATCAGAATAATTGTGTGTTTTTGTATTGATAAGATACGGCCGGTCAGACAGTTTTAAAAATATACTAAATTAAGTAGGGCTTCCACGAGTCCTAAATATTGGACTCGAGTACTCGAGGTTCAAACTCGACCTGGACTCGTGTACCCGACACTTACACTAGATTAGAATGAGACTAAGAAATAAAATAAAATAGCATAATGCATCTTAATTCCAGCGCTGAACATGGATGCCAAATAATGCCATTGTATTGCATGTTACACATTCGACTTTTGCTTTCCCTCCATGTCTCATACACCTAGAACGTAACCAGTGGCAAGCATATGGCAAAGTGAAATAAAAATTAGATATATAATTAAATGATAGTGCACTTACTTGCACGTGTACTCGAGTCCTGTAAACGGACTCTAGTCTTACTCGTGGAGACCCTAAAATTAAGATACAGAATTTTAATTTTGTTTAAATATTAAATTAAAGATTTATTAACTCATTAATTTATGTGCTTATATTAAGGCTCAAAATTTATTTTACTGTATACTTGTATTCCCAATAACGAGTAAAAAGTTGTAATCCTACTTTTGCTTTTACGCAAGCGCTGCAAAACTTTACGTTAAATGTTCCAAATATTTTCAGAAAACGAGGTTGCCTTATAAATACGTGATGTCATTCTAATGTTTTCAGTACATACACTATACAGGAAATGAAACAAATTATGTCACTATTCAGGAAATAAATCATACGAACTGCGTCATTATTCAAAAGCTATTTTAATGCAGGATTTTCAATATTTTTTAAAATAAAATTTAAATAGCCTTTATTGGAAATGAAAACATACGTAATGTAATTTTCCGATGTTTGACTACAACTTGGTAATAGATTTCGGTATGATTTTAACTTTTCTATTAAGTTAACCGCTTAAACAGGAAAGGTTAGTAGTTTCTAACTACGTTTAGCATTTGGCAAAAATAACATTTCCGCATATGCGCGGTTCGACATTTTCAATTTTTAAAAATAACTACATGATAAAATATATATTTCTGAACTATGCACAGTGGACGAACACTTTGTTTAATAGTTTGTTTTAATGGAGAAAAATCAGTTTGTCCAGCGTTCCAGTCCGGTCCGCGTTTTACCAACACCCATCGCTAAAACTTACAGATAGGCTTTACGTTCATACCAGTGAATAGATTGTAAAATATTAATTTTCTAATGAGTTGATTCTTAATTAACATAATTTATACAATTATTTACAATTGTTACGAATGGATTATTTGTCTACTATTCACTACAGTCGAGTCACAAAAATGTAGCATACATTTTGCAGATCGAATATATAATAACTGGAAACAAATTCTAACAATAGGGGGCTTAAAAGTCATAAACATTAAATGATTTGGCCTTGTTATCTGGCACGTATGAGGTCATGTGACACGCACCGAATGTTAATCACCTTCCTCCATTTTAAGTCAATTTCTACGAGTCAAGTGGGCCCGATATCGGTAATTTTAAGGAATAAACAAAAACGACTCTTAGTCGGTTCCACAGGGAATGCCTTTTTTCATACTATGAAATTTACTACATGCTATTTATTTCTGAGCCGATTGTTTTATAAATTGGACACAAGAATAGTATTTATTTTTTTATTTCCAAAACACTTTTACTTGTCTTCTTACGTCAAACCAAACTGAAATGATTAACAAAAAACACTTTTGTAGAAGGATGGGACGGACTATAGTAAACTTAATGGTTTTAGGGGTTTGTAAAGGTTTGTATTTAGATGCTTACTTGTCTGAACTTTATTGTTAATGGAAATCTTCACTAACTGTGAAGAAAAACCTCACAAATGAACGACAAGCAGACGACAACAAATCGAATGTTAATTGCGCGAACAAAGCATAACGCGGTTATAGAGACGTTGAAGATACACTCTTTACATTCCAACAAAACATTTATTTTACCCAAAGTGCCATTATGTAACTATGATGCTGCACAAGTCCCTTTAATTTGTAAATCATCTTCAAAAATATGCAAAGCGAGGAAAACGGCATCTTATTAAAACGCATTGTCATTGGTGTTACTTATGGTCATTGGTGTTACTCAGTACCTGGTAACACCAAACGACAGGTAACACCAATGACAAATAAGTGCATAATTAATTCATGCTCTCAAAAGAAATAGTTGACAAAAATGAAAAAAGTGCATGTTGTAGCAGACATACGATGTCTATAATAACATACAAAACGTTTCTTAAAAGTATTAACCATTACATAAATACGATTGTAACACCAATGACAGTGAATAAACATACTTTTATATTTTGACAACACATTCATGACATTTAAAGAAACCTATTCACAACTGTCCATATGTCTGCTGTTTTTGACAAACAAGTTTGATGGCCGATATCTACCGGTGGAATGTTTCATCCAGAGAGCATTTAGTTTCTTTTGTTTTCTCATAAATATATACAGTAACACCAATGACATAAAACTCCAGGGACAAGCTTATATTGCCCACTGTCTTCTGAATACGGAAAATATTTACAAAATTCCTTCTTTAGTGAGTAAGTCAGCCATCAGTGTGTATTATATTAAAGGTATTCAGAGTTATGTCCTCTGTTATATATTTTAACAGTGCCTGTTATGTAGTGTTATGCTAAGGACACCAATGACATTTTACACTAATCTCGAATAAAATCTCTATCAAAGCTGATTACCAGAGAGAAAAAAATGCTATGACAGGACGACATTATTAATAAGGTGTCGTTAAAGACAACAAATTTAGTTTTCTATATATAAATAAAAAAGAAATTATGCAGGGACATAAAAGTGACACTTTCTGTAGAATGACCCTTTATAAGTACACATACCTTGTTACAACAGATTTGTACTTAATAAAATGACACACCAGTCAATAAAGATTCGTTCCGAACAAGTGATGCTAGTGTGTCTTTTCTTAAACTGAGACTTTTTTTTTTTTTAACATATAAATAAAATATGTGTGCACTAAAACACATACAAAATGTATCTAACTCTAAGCGCAATATACTGGTATGCTAGAAACATTTCGCAATACGTATTGTTCAAATTTTATATTGCAGCATACCGGATATACCGCGTATCTCTAGCGGAAACACACCCACGATCGCACCTACAAAGTGGTGGCCACACCCGATATTGACATTTTGTACCACATTACCGGAAATTCTGTTTGGTACTTCACGCACAATAAGTGCTGGTTAATGAAATTAAAGGATGTTACCAACCTTTTGGACTTTCTCATCTCTTTGCAGAATAGTGTCGTTTTCGTAATACAGTGCCTGGATAGAATTGAGTTGGTGCTGCGTTTTTATGGCTGTTAGTATATAGTCAGTATAACATTCGCCATGAGATGTGTCCAAAACAGAAAAAAATTTCGACATAAAATTTTAAAGATCTCAGAAATAAAAACTATCTTTCCGCCTGCATTTTTATACTGTATATTTTGTCACTGATATGTTTTTCCTTTCGCTACGTTTACTAAGCTGACTCGAGTGAATTAGACCACTGTGGGTGTGTTCGTTAGACATACAAGCGTGATGGGTAACCGGATATTGGTTTTTGTGGCCAATGTCTCATTGATCCTTTGGTGATGTAACGGTCTAAAGTTTATTGAATCATCCCGGATAATCTGAATTCTGATGGGTGGCAACCATACCTAAGTTCGTATATTTTAAGTACATGATGCATTTATAATTATGAACTGTAGTATGTATAACGAGTCACAATGACTAATGCATTCACCACTTAATTTATGTCAAATGTGTGGACTGATTACATACATAAAAAACACAAAGCATTTTATCTTCTATCATCTTCAAGTCATCTTCTGTATCCAGTTCCTCTCGCGCACTAAAAGAAAACGACACCGGTAGAACATTGATTTATTAATCATCGGCTATATTGGATGTCAAACATTTGATAATTCTGACATATAGTCCCAGAGAGGAAACCCGCTACATGTTTCCATTAGTAGCAGGGGATATTTTATGTGTACCATCCCACAGACAGGATAGCCTTTTATATACCAGTCGTGGTGCACTGGCTTAAACGATAAATAGCCCAGTGGGTCCACCGACAGGGGTCGATCCTAGATCGACCGCGCATTAGAGCGCTTTACCATTGGGCTGTGTGCAAAAAACAAACAAAAACAAAACAAAAAACCCAGCTAAAAACACACACACACACACACACACACACACACACACACACACACACACACACACCACCACCACCACCACTATCAACAACAACACGTCACAGATGTAATTTTTTAATCTGATATAAGAAATATCAACTTCTTTTCATGCTGTCAACATTCGTAACGCTAGACATTCAAATTACGACCTAGGGTCCCGCTTAGCGAAACCCTCGAACGCCACGTGGCGAAAAGGCCGTATATGCTCTCTATTAAAAATATTCATGCCTGGAGATCAGTGCACCCGAGAGGACGTAATGTGTTTCTAAATCATGTTCTTAGCAGGTTTTTATCAATGGGGTGCTCCGTAGAAATAACTCTACACCCACCCGAAGGCACGTAATCTGACCGCATTGCAAATGTTTGAACAATCACCGCGAACTGCTTTCCACAGGTGTATTGACATATACGCGGGCTTTTAAAATTTGCATTAGTATTATTATTCATTAAGATTGCAGTATAGTTATTTAGATTTATTTTTTGAAACATTTTTTGTTCATTTTGCTTTTATTTTTATTATAATTATTATATGTATATATATTAATAAATTCAGTAAGAAACTTTTTCGTTTACCTTTATAGGAGTTATGGTAAACTCTGTCAGATTTATGATATTTTTGAAAATAATCTTTAAAATATAAAGTTTGATGTTCTATTAGTTTCTATGGAGAGACATTTCGCAAAAAACCCCCCCCCCCAAAAAAAAAAAATCCAAAATATTCTAAAGGTATTAGGTAACAAATTACATTACTAATCATGCCTGCCAATTGTATTACATTTTTGACTATGCAAATTTACCCCTGAGACAGCTGATGAGTGGAATATTGACAGTCTATAAATAGAAAATGAGTACCGTCCTCGGTGGTGTTGTGGTTAAGCCATCGGACATAAGGCTGGTATGTACCGGGTTCGCAGCCCGGTACCAACTCCAACCAAGAGCGAATTTTAACGACTCAGTTGGTAGGTATAAGACCACTACACCCTCTTCTCTCCACTAACAACTAACCCTCTGTCCAGGACAGACAGTCCAGATAGCTGAGGTGTGTGCCCAAGACAGCGTGCTTGAACCTTAATTGGATATAAGCGGGATCTAGCTCAGTCGGTACAGTGCTTCACTTGACGTTCTTCCGTCGCAGGATCGAACCAACTTTGTCGATCCACTCTCTGATTGAGTGTTCCCTGTCCCAAATAGTGCCCCACTACTATATGCTGTCATGTTAACATCAGCAGTAAATG
This sequence comes from Gigantopelta aegis, assembly GCF_016097555.1. NCBI lineage: Eukaryota > Metazoa > Mollusca > Gastropoda > Neomphalida > Peltospiridae > Gigantopelta > Gigantopelta aegis. The sequence continues at coordinate 54,843,474 of NC_054704.1, forward strand.
ATTAATAAATCAATATGCTTTAGTGGTGTCGTTAAACCAAAAAAGTGACAATGTTGGTAATGTGCATTTCGCCGCCGGTCACTCCTTCCTCTTAATGAAAGCTACCTCGGGCCTATATGTACTCATAAATGTGTCTGTATGTACATATCTGTGCGTTAATGTATTTGTCTAAAAACGTTTTAATTTTATTTCTAATTTTTGAAATCGAATTATTTTACAACGCACTCAACACATTTGAATTAAGATTATCCATGGCGTCGGACATAATTACGGTTAATGACCATTCAGATAATTAGCTTCACGGGCTACTCTTTTCGATTAGCAGCAAAGGCCCAAATAATCTTTTACATACACCATTCCAAATACAGAACAGCACATATCACAATCTTTGTAAAGCTGTATCCTAACCGGACGCGAGCGACGCGAGCGATGCAAACGATTATTTTAGAAATCATTGATTTCAATCGCAGAATCCTTACCTCACGCGACAGATTTATCTGTCGCGCCGTACGCATGTGGTTAGGATACTGCGACTGAAATCGATGATTTCTAAAATAATCGCTCGCATCGCT